>NC_035171.2:458043-758043 GCF_001659605.2 Manihot esculenta | reverse complement strand
TCAGGCCTTTGAAACTTGTTTTTGATAATACTCGAGCAAGGACGGGACCATTTTGAGATAATTTAAGAGTTCCAAGACCTGTTGAATTGCTGGGACCATTCGCCTTTCGGAAGCCGAAGTTTGTAGTCTCATTTCCTCAGTTGCCTTAGCTAATGCCATTGTAGCATCATAAGCCCACAGTCCATAAATATTCAACTCTGCATCAACTATATCCTGGTGATCTTGGTGGAATTTCTTTTTCCATCTAACTCGAAAGTATTCAAGCCCTGTTGTTCTTGGAACATAAGGTCTTACACCCAATGCCCCTTGCATTGAATCAAAGGATCGATTGAGCTTAATAAGTTAATCATCCAATCAGTCATGATCCAAACATACCCTTCACTCATCATTCCAATTTCTTTCGCTTTTATAAAAAGTCGAGCACCAAGAGCAGGAAACATATGCACAATAAAAACCCTAGTTTGCATTGTCATCAAATTGTAAAGCGCTCCCAGGATTTGCTCATCGTTAGCTGATGGGGAAATGACAGTTTGATAGGGGACTCGAGTATCAATTGCTTGCAGAGCTTCCATTAAGCAAGGTATGAGAGCCGCTCCATATACATTGTCGACATAGATGGGCACTGCTTCTCCCCATCCAAGGGCTTGAATTATCGCACTTATGGCATTTACCTGTGATTTATCATTTTGGGTGGCTTGAAAGAAGTACGGAGTCCTGATGAAATTAAGAGAAGAACTAGATGCAGAAAATGATAGAATGGGCACTAGAGCTTTTTGTCCAAGTTCAATAACAAAGTTGGCCTGCGTTGATGTTGCTGGCCCTAAGATAGCTTGCACTTCTACATTTTTTATCAAGTCCAGAGCTGCATTTAAAAAAAAAAATCTATTAGAAAATAATCAAGAAATTGTTTTCTAGTTATTTACTATGATAGTTGGTTTGCATGGGAGAAGAAGCAAAGCAAGAATGGTAAAGCAACGAAAGTTTTCTTTTTGGGACTGAAAATTATTAGGGCATAAAGTGGCAGTTCTTATGGAAGCTTCATATATTTCATCCAAGTTTAAAAGTTTTTGTATGGGAGAGCAGCCATAAACATAGTGCCTTGAAAGAGCGCCTGGTGGACAAAGGAGTGGAGGTGGAAGGGGGTTGTCCGTTTTATGGGTAAAAGGAGGAAACTCCGCATGCTGTAGTAACTTGTCCTAGACTTAGGCTACTTGGGAGGTGTTGGGATCTCTGTTGATGAATACAATTTGCTTTCATTTTCTTCATTATATATGCTTCCATATTATCTTTTTGGCAGGAATCTAAATTGGCAGCTAAAGCTTGTGTGTTGTGGCTCGGCTGTTATCGAACTGGCAAAATATTATGTGAAAAAAGCCCGGTGGTTTTACTCGAATGGTACAAGAACTGATCTGTGAAGCTAATTAATCTTCTTCAACGAAAGTTACAGATCTATTACTTTGGGATTCTTGTTGGCAAAGATCTGTGAGCAACCAGTATGAGAGGGAGGTTGCGCTGAACGTCTTCTCGCGGCCGCCTCTACTCCAACAACAAAGTCGTTGCCTTCACCGGAAAAAATTCCTTCAAAGAGTCCAGCTGTGGAAGTAACAAATTCGGAAGCGAGAATCCACAAGCACAAGGCTTTCTCTTTCTCTCGCGGATTACTGTAATTTCAAATTATATATAATAACTAGACTAAAATTATTAAATAATTAACCATTTTGAAAGAATGAGTTAAAAATTTAAGTGACTGTATTGTTTCAAAATATCACTAGCAACAATGGCGACACTGAGCCATCTCTTTGAACTTCCAGAGCAGATTTGCTACGTGCAGTATGGTTTCTGCGACAACATCTTACTGGTAGAGTTTGAAAGTGGAAATTGATCAGTTGATTGTTCTTTTAGGGTTTGTAAACTTAACCTTTTCTCTTTCTAAGACAGTCTTTTGTTCTTCTCGACCCTTGGGTCTCTCCCCAACGACCCTTGGGATCCTTCCCACGAGAACTCCCCAAAACTGTGGTATCCTTCCCTCACCATCTCAATCACCCCGGCCTCAACCACCCCAGCCTCAACCCAACCACCAAACCCACCACCGTGGCACATCCTTACATACCATTTACCTTGAGAACCTCCCGGATAACTGTCATGCAGCTTTTGTATGCAAGATTACGTCCAAGTTCCCAAGTGTCTTGGACGTTTATGTTCCTAAAAAGTTAAACAAGAAGGGGAGACGCTTTGCTTTTGTACGTGTGGACTCCTTCTCTACCATACAAAACCTTCTGAATATTCTCAACATCATATGGATTGGAGTAAATAAATTGAGAGCTTTTCGTTCCAGATTTGAAAAGGCTAAGCGCAATATGGACTCTATGCTGCAGAAGAGACTTCAACGTCACAACAAGGTGATGCCTCCTAGACAAGCCCATCCCACCCTTTCGATAGCTTTGTAAAGGACCTCCAAGACAAAGAATCTGCACCTTTTGATAATTGCACAGATTCTGGTATGCTGGACAGTGTGCATGTTCCCTGTGGTGAATATGTCTTACCTGAAGATGTAAAGGATGTGAATGAGGAATGGCTTCTCAGGTCAGCTAAAGCCTCCGTGAACAATTCCAATCTAATTCCCACTTTTCATGAAATCTTTGCAAGAGAGGGTGTATTTTCTATCAAAGCGCTTGCCTTAGGAGGTAACTCTATTCTGCTTAATTTTGAAAGTGTTATGGATGGATTCCTTTCCAATGGTGCTGCTGCATGGTTAAATCAATGGTTCTCAGATATAAAACCTTGCGATAAAATTTTTGTGTAGAGTAAGAGACTATCCTGGATTCGCTTATATGGTGTCCCTCTTAATTTTTGGTCCTTTCATTTCTTTAATTGGATCAGTTCAAAGCTGGGATCTTTTGTTGCCATGGATATCTCTACAAACAGGAAATCTAACCTCGAATTTGCAAGGATTCAGATTGTGACTGATCTTCTAGGCTTTGTTAATAAAACTTTAGCTGTGGAATTTGGAAATAGAAGATATCATATATATTCTTGCCAAGGAAGAAGTCGTTGACTTCAGCCCCTTTTGCATTGCTGGTTCATCGCATAAGAAGGCTCCTTTCCCTGTTTGTTTTAAATCTTTTGACCCAAAGATTCCATTGCAAATGATGATAACTTTTGCAGCTATGATAATGTTTCCAATGTCAGCAGGTCTTCGCATAAATCCTTTTTTTCAGATAGAGGAGATGAGCAATGTGACGTTTCCTCTCCTTTAGAATGTAGAGTTGTATCAAATGACCTAGCTGTCAATTCACCTTGTGCTTCGAGCAACGGTCAAGCCTCTTCTTCAAACTCTTTGGACTCCGGATATTAAATTTATATGAATATAATTATAAAAATTATATTAATATTAATATTAATTATTTTATTTTATTTATAATATAACATTATATTTTTCATATTTATCATTTTATTTTATTATTTTTATTATTATAAAATTTTTAAAAAATTATATAACTAACAACCCCTAAAAAAATTTTGGACCTTTTACTATTTTAAAATTTTAAAAAAAAATTTTAAAAGCTGTTACTGTTTCAAAAATTAAATATTTAAAAATTAATTGTAATAAAAACAATAAAATAAAATAATAAATATTAATGATATAATGTTATATTATAAACAAATTAAAATAATTAATATTTATAATAATATTAATATAATTTTATAACTATATTTATATAAATTTAATGTATAATTAATAAAATAAATATTATATTATTTTATAAATAATTTAAAATAATTAATATTAATATTAATATAATTTTTATAATTATATTTATATAAATTTAATATATAATTAAATTAATAAAATATAATATAATTAATTAAATAAAAATTAAATTTTAAAATACAGAATAATAAATATAAAAAAATATAATGTTATATTATAAACCCATTTCAAAAAAAAAGTAATATTATAAATAAATTAAAATAATTAATATTTATAATAATATTAATATAATTTTATAACTATGTTTATATAAATTTAATATATATTTAATAAAATAAATATAATATTATATTATAAATAATTTAAAATAATTAATATTAATATTAATATAATTTTTATAATTATATAAATTTAATATATAATTAAATTAATAAAATAAAATATAATAATTAATTAAATTTTAAATGTGAAATTTCCTATTTCAAATTGTGCGAGTGGTAATGTAATTTTTTTTTAAAAATTTCTTTATTACTATACTCTAAGCGGTAGGCTATCACAGTTTTAAAATATAGTAGAGTCAGTTTTGATTCGAGAAAAAACAATTTCAAGGACTAGAATTTGAAATTTTTCTTTTTTTTTTCAACTTGGAGAGGTAAAAAGCCCTTGGACTCCTCCCATAATCATTGCTCTGCTGTAGAAGGTGGTGAACAGTTAGGAAGATGACTCAACGACACCATCATGTGCAACTGGAGTTTCCTTGCATGAGCATAAGGCTTCTTTGCTTGAAAATAATGAGTAAGAAAATGAGCCCAGTCCATCCACATACGAATCTAGTCCTAGCTTGGACAGCAACTTACCTCTCTGTTCCTTTAGTGCCAATAGGATTCTAAAGCAAAGAAAGAAGTCTCCGTGGTTAGGGGGAAAAAAAAGCTATGGTGTTTCAAATAAAGTTTTGTCAGCAATTAACAGTGATATTAAAAGAAGTAATAAGACCCGTTTAAATTCAAATAGAAATTATTTTTTATTTTCTTCCATTGAAGCAGCGAGAACAATTGAATGGAAAAAAATTTAAACATTATTTTTAAAAAAAAGAAAACTTACTCATCTAAAATTTTACGGAACATATTGATATTAAAAGAAACAATAAAATACATTTTAGTTCAAATAGAAATTACTTTTCATTTTTTTCCATCATTGAAACGGTGAGAACAATTGAATGAGCAAAAATTTAAGCATTATTTTTGAAAGAGAAGAAAACCTACTCATCTAAAATGTTACGGAACACATATCAAATCTCTGCGTGTGGATATATGATGTGTAATTTTTCTCTCAAGAAAAATAAATTATGGGTGTGGAAATTTTTTTAAAGAAAGAATTTGTCTGAATGGAAACTCTTGCTTTTTACACAAATGATAGTTGCCTTTAATATTGTCAAACTAAACAATTTCGAAGGTGATTGGCTCGTTCGGAAGCCTGTTGGTAATGATGGTTTTTTTTAATAAATCTCTATATAAGTGCTTAATCTCCTCAGCTGCTTTATGTTTTTAAATACGCCTCTTGTTGCTTGGCTTAACTCTCCCAAAATGGAGACTCTTATTTGCCTCATTATAGTTGTATATAAAAACCGGCTATCCCATTTGGGTACAATACCAACATTTCTTAATATTTGATTGAAATATCATATTTTTTATGAGACTGTTTCGCATTTATTTATATGTTGGTGTGGTGTTTTGTTAGTTAGTTTGGTCATGGATCACATTTGGATAATTTCTGTGAATCAATTTACATATCACGAGTCATTTTATAAGTATTTTTTTATTCGCTCGAAAAAAATTAAAAATATTTTGTAAAAATATAATTTTATTTAATAATTTTAATTAAAATAAAAAATTAATTTAAATAAATTAGTTTTAGATTTAATTAGATGAATTGTTAAATTATTTTCTGAATGATTTAAATTTAATTATTTTGCTATACTGCCATTTGTAAGTTGCAGGAAATTGCCAGGGGTGAGCATTCGGTCGGTTCGGTTCAAAATCGAACCGAACTGAATAAACCGAAAATCGAAATTTTAGTGTTTATAAAAACCGCACCGAACCGATTTTGGTCAGAAACCGAATCGAACCGAACCGGTCTGATTCGGTTCGGTTTGTTCGGTTTCGATTTTTAATAATTTTTTTATTTTTTACAATTTATTTTTAGTATTTTAAAATTTAATTAAAATTTTTTAATTTTAATATGATTTAAATAATCGGTTCGATTTGGTTTTTTCAGTTTTTTTCTGATTAAAATCGAACCGAACCGAAATAATCAAAATTTCTAAAATTAAAAATCGAATCGAACTGAAATATATAAAAAACCGAACTAAATTTTCAAATCAATTTGATTCGATCAATTTTTTCGATTTAAATCGAATACTGCTCACCCCTAGAAATTGCATGATACAATATATAGGCATTTTTTTAAAAAAAAAAGATCGGACAGTTACGTCAATCAATTGGAATTACTATATTTGTTCACAATATGAAGAGGTTAATATTTGTTTTCTTCTGTGTTAGAGTCAGTCAAAAAATATTTTCCTAAAGAGTGTTTTTGTTTCCTTCTATTTTAACATTACTATACTCCTCTTGCCACGTAATAACGAATGACACATTTAAAGTGACAATTAGATTTTATTATATATATTTCTTTCTAAAAATTATTTTCAGGAAAAATTCAAAAAAGTCCAGTAATTTGCGAAAAAAATAGTATTTTATAATTATTTATTATTTTTTTAAATAATAATTATATGCCATAAGTAGAAAAAAAATTAGACAAACAATTTTAATAACAGCTGTCGTAGAAAATTAATTTCATTTAAAATATTTATTTTAATTATAAAATAGAACCTATTTAAAATAATTTTTTTTTAAAAAAAATTAATTACTATTCACCACCTTCCTCTCTAGTTTGTTTACATGCCATAAATCAACGTAAGATAGATAAAAGTTAGGACCATATTTGGGCAAGATATGCAATACTTCTTTTTCTTCATAATCTTATAATTCTTAGTCTCATCCAAACGTTCAAGGAGAAAAACAAATTTAATTAATATGTTTAAGTGAAAAATCATAGAATTTCTTTTACTCTCATCACAAATTGAAATAAAAGCAATAAAATTTATAAAATAATAACTGTTAACAACAACAAGTTTTGAATTTCAATAAAAAAAATATAAATGCAAACGATATATGACTAATTGACACTTAAAAACATATTTGCCCAAGAATTATATGAGAATAATATAAATAAATTATGATAAATGATCATTAAATAACAGCTAATACCGTCATAATTGAAACTTCCATGATAAAAAGGCTTCGGAAAGATCACTAAATATATGGTTCTTCAGCTTCAATATAGAAGCTAACACTACAAAAATTTCCCGGATTAGTAACGGAAATTTCCGTTACTAATTATTAAAAATCCGTTACTAAAACTATTTTGTAACGGATTTGTAACGGAAATTTTCCGTTACAGTGAACCTCGTTGCTAATGCATTAGTAACGGATTTTCTAGTCCGTTACTAAATTAGTAACGGATTTGTAACGGAAATTCAGTTACTAAATTTAGTTTCCGTTTAGTTGATTTTAGTAACGGATTTTTCTAGTAACGGATTTTTCCGTTACAAATCCGTTACTAATTTAGTAACGGATTTGTAACGGAAATTCCGTTACTAAATTTGTTATTGGATATGTTATTGCACGAATCATGAGCAAAATTGTTGAACCATATAGAGAATTCACTCTCCAATTTGATGTCAATCTGAGAATCATTGACCAACGGAGCATTTGAGCGCAATTGATCAATGTAAATGCTGGAAAAACCTCAACTCCATTAGAAAAAATAATTTAAGAACATAATATATAAATTACTTATTTACGATAACTTACTCAATATAGGGTTTCACTTCTGGAAAATTTAATAATATGTACACTTGTGCTGCTTTATACTCATCCTCCATAAGATATCTGGTTGTCCCTTTTCCTATTGGTCGACCGGACTGCATGAAGATTGATAGATTGCCTTCATAATTTTCAGTACTTTCTGAAATATCAACATTCCTTGGCACTTTTCGATGTCTAGTTTGGACATACGATTCAAAGTAATGTGCACAAAATGAAGTTGCTTCTTCTACTAGGTACGCATTACATATTGATCCCTCGACTCTAGCTTTATTTCTGACATTATTCTTAAGCCGTCGCAGATATCTATAAAATATATGACCAACATTAGTAAACATTATTAAATAACTTAATTAAAGTGAAGTTAAAAGAACTTACCGTTCAAAAGGATACATCCATCGATATTGCACTGGACCTGCCAGCCATGCTTCATATGCTAGATGGAGAGGGAGGTGTTCCATACAATCAAAGAAGCTTGGAGGGAAAACACGCTCAAGCTTGCATATGATTAAAGGAATTTCACCATGCAACCGCAACATATCACTCTCACTTATAGTGGTAGATGTTAACTCCTTAAAAAAATTACTCAACTCTGTTAAGGGTTGCCACACATTTGATGGAAGCAACTCATGAAATGCAATTGGCATAATCCGCTGCATGAAGACATGACAATCATGACTCTTCATACCAAACATCTTCAGCTTCTTCATATCAATACATCGCCCCATATTGGAAACATATCCATCGGGAAACTTGAGATTTTTCAACCAATCACATAATACTTGCTTACTTTGCTTATCTAGAGTATAACAAGCTTTGGGATATCTCCCAGTGACTTGATCCATTTCCAACTCTGGCCGATCACAGATCACATTTAGGTCTGCCCTTGACTTGGCATTATCCTTTGTCTTTCCCTCAACACTCATTACAGTGTTGATTATATTTTCAAAAAATTTTTTCTCAATGTGCATTACATCAAGATTGTGTAGAATCAAATTTGTTTTCCAATACGGTAAATCCCACAAGATGCTTCTTTTTCGCCAACCGCATTGCTTTGATAGACGGGAATTTATTTTAAATGCATCCTCATCTATAACCCTCTTAAACCCCAATTCATCAATCTGTTTCAGTATTTCTTCACCGGAAATAGGTGGTTTAGCTTTCTTAGTAACAGATACATTCTTCCTAAAAGCTGTTTTGTTTCTTCTAAAAGAATGGCTATGAGGTAAAAATTTGCGATGATTATCAAACCATGATTGCTTACCTCCTCTTGTCAATGTGAATGCATCACTATCTTCCATGCAATAAGGACAAGCAGTCCGTCCTGCAATGCTCCATCCAGATAACATTGCATAAGCAGGAAAATCACTTATAGTCCACATTAAAGCAGCTCGCAAGTTGAAATTTTCTTTATTGAATGCATCATATGTTTCAACTCCATTCTCCCATAAATCTTTCAACTCAGTTACTAGGGGTTGCAAATACACATCCAACTTATCTTTTGGATTTCTAGGCCCTGGGACAAGTATAGTGAGAAACATATACTCACCTTTCATGCATAACCATGGGGGTAAATTGTACGGTGTCAATATGACAGGCCATGATGAATATTGCTGACCAGATTGTCCAAAGGGTTGAAAACCATCGGTACACAGTCCAAGACGGACATTACGTTTCTCAGCACTGAAATGAGGCCAATTATTATCAAAAGCTTTCCATGCATGCGAATCAGCTGGATGATGCATTAAATCATCATTAGTCCCATGATTTGCATGCCAAGTCATATCCTTAGCTGTAGCATTAGATGCGTACAACCTTTGTAGTCTAGGTGTGATTGGCATGTAATACATTTTACTATAAGCAACTTGGGTTTTACTAGATCTCTGGCTAACTTGCAATCGTTTGTACCTCGGATGATCACACACCTTGCACCTGAGCAATTCATTATCCTCACCCCAATAAATCATACAACCATTTAAGCAAGTATGAATCTTCTGAATTGGTAATCCCAAGCCTTCAAGCAATTTCTTTGTAGAGTAGAAATTATCAGTAAACAAATTATCAGTAGGTAAAATCTCTTTGATGAATTGGCAAATATTGTCAAAACAACGTTCAGACAAATGATGTTCAGATTTGATATTCAATATCCTTGCCACAGCTGACAGTTGTGAATGATTTTCACAACCTGGCCACAATTCCTGATTAATAGCGGCCAACATGTCATACAATCTCTGAGTAGATTGATTTGGAGGCTCATTACTAATTGATGGGGAGAAACTCGGTCCTACTGCATCTACAACTAGTTGTTCATAAGCATTAGAGAACTCAGTATGTTGATATTCCACATTGCAAGTGTTGTAAGTCGAATCATTACTTCTCCCGTGGACCTCATTGTAGGTTTGCATTTCTCCATGCAAATACCATACATAATAGTCCCTAACAAACCCATATTTCATCAGATGAAACCTAACTGTACTCTCATCTTCAAAACTGCGATTTTGGCACTTAAATCGATTACATGGACACCTAATAAGTTCTCCATTCAAACAGTCTGGAAACTGTTTGGCAGCTGATATGAATTCATTTAATCCTTCAAGGAATAAAGGATTTAGTAGACCATCTTTTAGTCTTGCATACATCCAACCTCTGTCAGAATGCATATTGTACCTATTATACCTAGAATGTTAACAATAAATGAAGAGTTGGTCATAAGGATGTCCTCATCTAAAAAAAAAATAAATTGATATGTAGTTGTGTTTAAATAAGAGTAATATGGTTATTATGAGCAACTAAGCCCCAAGGTATGATTAACTCCTAAAGCAATAAATAATAAAACACTTCCAACAAAAAAATATTAATAAATAAAGTAATGGTTATGTAAATAAAGCAACTAAGTCCCAAGTCAAAGGAAAGTCCACAGGAATCATAAGGAGAGAAAAGAAAGCAAAATAAGCCACAGACTACCATGAATGATACTAAAAATAATCTCCAATCTAATCTCCAAAAGTAGTATTAATTTAATTTAATTAATTTTAAGTATTAATTTAATTTTAATTTAATTAATTTTAATTTAATTTGAAGTATTAATTTTAAGTATTAATTTAATTTTAAGTATTAATTTTAAGTATTAATTTTAAGTATTAATTTAATTTTAAGTATAAATTTTAAGTATAAATTTTAAGTATTAATTTTAAGTATTAATTTAATTAATTTTAAGTATAAATTTTAAGTATTAATTTAATTTTAATTTAATTAATTTTAAGTATTAAAATTAATTAATTTAATTTTAATTTAATTTTAAAATTAATTAATTTAATTAATTTAATTTTAAAATTAATTAATTTAATTTAATTTTAATTTAATTTTAAAATTAATTTAAGTATTAAAATTAATTAATTTAAATTAATTTTAATTAATTTAATTTTAAAATTAAATTAAAATTAATTTTAATACTGAGTTAGGCTCTAATGTCAAAGTCTTAGGTGCACTGGAGCCAGCACAGCTTTCAGAATTCTATAATGCAATTGATGTGTTTGTGAACCCAACATTGAGACCCCAAGGACTTAATCTTACATTAATTGAAGCAATGCAATGTGGGAAGCCAGTTTTGACCCCAAATTATCCAAGCATAGTTGGGACAGTGGTGGTGAATGAAGAATTTGGCTACACATTTTCACCTAATGTGAAATCATTTGTTGAGGCCTTGGAGATGGTAATAAGAGATGGGCCAAAGGTACTGCACAAGAAATGCTTGGGCTGCAAAGACTATGCTCTTTCTATGTTTACTGCCACTAAGATGGCATCTGCCTATGAGAGGTTCTTCCTCTGCATGAAGAATACTAAATACTGTCAATATCCTCTTCCAACAGATTGTTAAATGTGATCTCAATTTTTCTGTCAACTAAGGTTTCTTTACAAACTAAATTTGTTAGCCTCCAAGTGCCATGAAAGTTTTTGCTGGTTCTTCGCTTGAGGTGTTAGATCTGCTGATTATAAAGCAACTACTTCACTTAGATTGCAAGCTTTTTGTGTGGTTTCCAAAATTCTTTTTCAGTAAATTGATAATTTTTTAAGGGGTTTGAACTCATGATTATTTATGTGATTGGCACTTGATTGCTAAATTAGTAGCCCAACTGCTTTTGTGTAGTTCTTGTTAGAAAGTAAAAAAAGATGGAGATAGCTGGAATCAATAGCATAAAATCAGTATAAAACTTATGCAGAATGCAGAACATTCAGCAAAAAATGTTGAACCAAAAAAAAAAAAAAAAGAACAGAGGAAGAGTTGGATTTGGGCTTGAACAATGCCATAACAAAAGATTTAAATATTAACAGACAAAAGAAAGATTGCAAGTTCATTATTTAAATTACAAAATGAAGAAGAAGATATATTTTCATTTCTCATTTTCTATCAATTTCCCGGCATAAATCCTCTGTTCACATAAGTCTCTTTGCACACACCAGCTCAAGGTTTCTATCTGCTTCTGCTCACTTCCAGCAGCAAAATCTTTGCACACAGTGTCCACAAATAATCAAGTTTGCAATAACAGTGACTAAAGGATGAGGAACAATGAAAACAGTAAACAACAATAACAGTGAAATAATCAGTTTGCAATAACAGCAAACAGTGTCCACAAACAGCAAACAGGAACAATTTCAAGTTTGCAATAACAGTGTCCACAAATAATCAAGTTTATGGGTCTTCAAAATTAATTCAAACCTGCAGTGATTGGACCAGCGGATGACGCGAAAATCAGCAGAGGCTTGCTTGACGACGAGGGACAGCACCTGACAGTAGAAGAACGGGACCAGCGGATGCGCCGATGAGAGGGAGACGGACTAGACTGACGGAAGCAACGACGACGATCAGAGGGAGTGATGGCGAAAATAGAAGAAGTAGCCACCACCAGCGGACGCAGCAACGGTGGTGACAGCGGGTGGTGACAGCGGGAAGAGAGGTTTTTGTTGAAATGCCGGGAAAGGAGAAGTAAATCTGTGTGATTGAGAAAGGGAAAATACCCTATTTCATATATTAGGGATTTTAATTTTAGTAACGAAAACATCCGTTACTAATTTTAACTTCTGTAACGGATAGTTTATCCGTTACTAAATAAACTGAATTGAAAACAATTTAGTAACGGATTAGTTAATCCGTTACTAATTTTGTGCCCATTGAACCAATTCTGTAACGGATATTAATCCGTTACAGAATTTAGTAACGGATTAATAACGGATTATTTAATCCGTTACTATTGTTGTTCTTTACATGATATCCGTTATTAATCCGTTACTAATCAGTAACAGATATTTTCCGTTACTATTTTCCGTTACTATTCCGATAAATTTTTGTAGTGTAATGCAGACAAATTTTGATCAATATGTTTCAAGTGTCTAACATGCGCATGGACATGGACATTAGCGGATCGTTATCTATATCGACAAGAATTATACAACGCGTTCAAACTACAAAGATCATTAAGCCGCAGGAGCAGGCTGCAAGTTGGTTTACCAGCAGACAATCTCTTGCTGCACTGGATGTGCCCTCAAATTGGTCCTTCAAATCTCCTTATCAATGATATCACGCATCATCTGTGCGTACTGGGATGAGCCCTTCTGCCCATATTGCATCCTTATTTGGATCTTGACTGATGAAAATTAGTGTCGGCAAACCCCGAACCTTGCCACTAAGTTCCATTTATCAAAATATAATCACTTCTCTGCTTCTCCTTAGCGTAGTGTATTGGTTCACAAATAAACAATATTCACCAAGGTTTAGCCTTTTGTCATCAATGCATGTTAAGATATGAGATTTTACTAAATCCAGATGAGTTTCTTGAGCTAATTAAGCCCACCAAATAATGTTCAAGGAGAAGTGAATATCGTGAGAGAAACATAATATAAAATTCGTATTATTATTAATATGATGAAACGAATCAAAATAATCAATTACAAAAAACAAAAAGAATCTCCCACAAGCACTAGAAGAGAGCTGCGGAGCCATAAATACTATGGAGAATCACTCCTCAATCCTCATCAAAAGCATGCATCCAGGAGACAGCAGCAGCACAACCCAGCACAACTGCATGTGTCACATAGGAAAAGGACGTTTAAGTAATGATTATTGATTTTCAATTTCATTAAATTGAAAGAGAAACAGAAACAGAACTCAATATTAGTATTACCATCCTCTGCCAAATCCACCTTTATGCTGAGTCTTTGATGGGGCAGGAGTCGTCTGTTGTGGATGTCCAGTACTATTTTTCATTGGGTAACCAACTGGAGGTGGCGCAACAAAAGGACCTTGATGGTGGACTTGGACCTCACTTGGCGGATAATATGAACCAGGTGGAGGTGGATATGAAGTGGGTGGTGGCGGATATACCACTGTACAAATTTCATTAGCAACCCATCAATATATTTTGCTGGCAAAGCATAAATTAAAAGCAAATAATAAAATCTGAAGAAAGGAGATAATATTGTTTACCTGGAGCTTGCTGTTGGTTATGGTGATTCATTTCAAAACCAAAGATGCGAAGAAAGTTGGAAGCTGAGAAGGGAGGAAACGGAATGAGGTTTATTTTAGGCTTGGGGAGGGTTGCTTATACTGCTTAAATAGGCATCGATGAAGCAGACGGAGTGTTTGAAACAATGACTTTCATTTCGAAGAATGTTCATAAAGAGCGGCTGCTTTCATGCATATTGGAGAGACAACGCGTTTTGCCTATATTCATTAATTTCCAAGGAAGAAATAGTCTTGTTTTCTTTCATCATTATAAAACTGTGTAGACTCGGAAACACGACAGAAGGTTCCCTCTCAAAATTATATGCTTCTAGATGAGCTGCCCGACTCTTAATTAAGTTTGAAATTTAGTTCAATACAAAATGTGAACTATATGTTAATTTATTTTTCTGGAGAAAAAAACTCGAAATAAATAGCAGTGACGATGTGGAAATGGCTCGGGACTAACGGCATTTTGGGCCTTAATGTAGACCTTATAAGCTTTTGTGGATTCAGGCTTTAGCTGAGATAAGCTGTGAGGCCCCTTGCTCTGAAGACTTGAGCGTGTGACCATGTGCCTTTGTGCCGTCGGAACATGAGAGAGACAGAATGGGAAATTAATGAAGATGTTAAGAGAGGGAAGGCGAGGTTTTTTGTGATTCTTGGCTCCGATGAGATTGCCAAGAGATTTTTCGCCAATTAAATCTTTCATCTGTTTCATACCTATTTTAGGCATTTAGGTCCATCTGTTTATTGTGAGAAGAGGATATGATGAAATATTTCATATGGTTAAATGAAATTTTATATAGTAGTTAGTATAAAATTATTAAATAATTTAAATTAATTATTTTAAATTATAAAAAAAGTTAAATTTAAAAATTATTTAATTCAATTTGAATAGGATCATTACGAAAACATTGGACACGGACCGAACGAAAGAATTACAAAAATGCTCTATACAAGAAATGAAAGAAGCAGCTATCGGGGCCCACTACTTCTTCATTCAGGGGGGGGGGGGGGGGGGGGGGTTGAAGAGACTAGACTCGGAGTGTTTTCGGGGTAAAGATCATGCTTTTTTGGTGTCCCAATCAAAACCAAAACCCGTGTCTTTTGAAATGGAGAGTAATCCTAATTTTCTTATGTCCGGTCCATCCTGCCCCCGCCGCAGTTACCCTTTCCTTCAGATTCCAATCTTTCACGCCGTCGCTACTCCTCGATATGTTCCCTTTTAGGCTGGGATGACTGATGAGATATACATTATCAAATTCTCGCCCACCAATTTCTGTTGGCTACAGTGGTGGAGACGGCTATAAAGGATGAGGAAATGGCAACGTAAGCGTTTGGGAGGAGTGCTTGCAGGAACAGGAGATTCTAGTACCTTTTTATCTTTTCATATGGTCGCATCCTCGATCCCTCTTCCGTCCTCAAAATGGATTTACTGTAATTCACTTATCCTCCCTACATTATCAATTTCACAATGCATGATAAAATCACTTGTCTGTAGCATCTATTAATTCTTCTGTTATGATGTGCCAGATTGTCAAGTATAATTGGGGACATATTCTCCTTTGATGTCCATAGTCTTACATAATTGAATTAGGGATTGGTTCCAATGAGATTCTTCATGCATCATTACATTAGTTATTGGTTGGCTAGGGTTTATAGATATAAAGTGCTAAGGATTTGTGGATGTAAAGCGTTGATTTGATATTGAACAGTCCCTGTCTTGGCTTTAGACCGCAGTAAAATGCGGGATACTTCTGCGTCTTTCTTATTAGTTATATTTGATATCTCCTGTATTGATTCTAGTATTGCAAATAGTGGTGAACTTGAGTCCGCCATTTTCAATCAAGATATTGAAGTCCTCGAAGGATTACATCTCCATTGCAGGTACCACGTGCACCATGGCTGGTTTGCTGCTCTCTAGGCTTTGACGACTCCATATATTGCCAAAGGCCTTCATCATGTTTCTCTCATAATTCATATCACTAATTCCTCTTGAAATTGTTGTTTTTGCTTCTAATCAAACACCATAGATTTTCATATTTTTAATACTGATTGTGTAACTAGTCGATAGTTGTTCTTGCTGCATTTTAGCTCTCTGTAAAAGATGTCTAATAGATTATTATGATTTTGGACTATATTTGGAGTTAATATCTAACTACATATTGCACCTGCACAAATTAGCTTAGACAATTTCTGCATTTTAATTCATTTACAACTTTTTTTTTCTTTTCTTTCTTATAGTTAATTATAGTTATTGAAGCAGTCAGTATCCAAATACATCATGGTATGCTTCCAAAGATGCACCAAGTAAGCTTCTGGACATGGCTTGTAAAGATATGCTAATGGATCATGGCATTGCTTGGTACCTTTATGAATAGTACATGAGTTATGGTTTTGGTATACAAGATGCTAGAGCGTAGAGTTGGTTTAGACATGGGCTATAGAATATGCATTTATAAAAATCTTGATTTCTCTCGCTGCTTTTTTTCTTTTCCAGCCAATTGAATTTGCACTAGAATTATTATCTTCTGGCATGCATTATGTCATGTCTGACTTTCAATTACTAGGTGTTGATTTGCAGTGGAAGAACTGGCTCCTGTTTCAAGGTTTGCCTTCTAATTTTTTTAGTTTTTTATTTTTTTGATTCCTATTGCTACAATGTGAATGCTGAGAGTAAGTTCTTAAAACTAGATACTGCACGTGATTTTTCTTTTCTGCCCTGGGAATTAATTTCAAAGGTTGGATCGTCGCGGTTTTATTGTGACCATTCACTAATTATTATTTTTTTAAATAAATATTTAAATATTTTTTAATATTTAATATTTTAAAATGGATATAATTAAAAAATTAATAAAAATAAATTATTTTTTAATATTTATGAAAAATTAAAATAGATAAAAATTATAAAATAAAGAGAATATAAAATAAATAATACTTAGAAAACAAACTTTAATAAAAAGTGAATAGATTATTATAATTAAATTTTCATTCATTAAAATATATTCTTAATAATATCATTATTAATATTTATAAATATATTTTTTAATATGAGTTATTTATCAATTATTTTTTATTTATTATTATAGAGTTGATTTTTAATAATATTTATTACAGAAAAATATCTTTCTGGTATGATGTATTTATAACATGTAAATTTATAAAAAATAATATTATTAAAATAATATAATATTTTAATATATTATTTAATATTAAAATTTGATTTTTTAAAAAAAGTAAATATTTTAATCCATTAAAATTTATTTTTATATAATTTTAATTATATAAATAAATTATTAAGTGAGATAAATAAAAAAATATTATTTAATAATAAAAATAATATTTAAACTTAAATTAAATAATGTGTGAATAATTTATAAATAAATAAATAAAAATTTGGACTATGTAAAGATCAAGATCTAAAAATTAGACTGTTTAGATCAATTTGAGGTTATCCAAATCTGTAATTTAAATTAATATTAATTTAAGTTTATTGAAATTCATAATAAATTTATTATACATCTTATGACTCCTGATATAAATTTAAATATGATCATAAAAATATTTTCATAATAATTAAAAAAGTTTATAAATAATTTAATTAAATAATTTTAAAATAAAAATGAATTGCTAAATTTGTTAAATATATAAAAATTTAATAATAATTTTGTATTTTTTTAAAAAATTATCTATATACCTTTAAAAATTTTGAAAATTTTCAGGACTGTCGGATCCGTCCATGGTTGAGAGAATAACATGTACTTTCTTTTCAATAAAAAAGCCGAGGACGTGAATTTCTCGTCCTGTCAGTTTTCTTAATGCATATTTTGACCATTAAACAATTTTTGTTTTTAATTTGTATATAAAAAGGAGCTGGAGCCTACAGTTATTAAAGTATAAACTGCATTTTATACTCTTTCCCCCCTACTCATATTAAAATATTTCTATTTTATAATCCTGTATCTTTATTTCGTAAATAATTATTTCAAAAGTTGCTTAGTCATCATTTTATTGTTTTCATTATCGATTTTCTTAAGCGTTTCTTTATTCATGTATTTTTTCTAAATTATATTTGAATCTTTAAATTATATTTTAATTAATGATTTAATTTTTATATTTTTAAAATTAAATATTTAAATTTTTTATTTTTATTCCGTTTAAATATATAATTTTATTTATTTATTTTTTATTAATTTAAAAATAAATGACTGGTCAAACTTTTAAATTTAAATTTTTTTTAATAATATTTTTTTTACATCTAAAATTTTTACATTTAGAAATTTAAATCTTTCTTTTCTGCTTTCTCAAATTTACTGTAATTTTTAATTTTATTTGCTTTAAAATTTAAGTAATTTTAAATATTTAAATCTTTATATTTTTTTTTACATTAAAACACATCAGTCTTTAAAAATAAAATTTAAATATTTTTTAAATTTTTATCATTTTTAATTTTTTTGTATAAAATTTAACTAATCATATAATAATTAATTTTTTTATTTTTTATAGCGTGTTTCTATTTAGAATAATTTGAAAATTTTTTATTTACTGTCATTTTTTAATTTTTTTAAATATAAAATTACACTAATTATAAATACTTAACTTCTTTACATTTTATATATTAAAACACATCAATCCTATGAATAAAATATATAATTTTTTTAAATTTTTTTGTCATTTTTACCTGATTGTAGTCTTTATAAAAATTAAAACTATTTTTAATAATTATTATATTTTTTTTAGAACTCTCTTGTCTTTTTAGAGTATGAATATGTCTTCTTTTGCTTATTCATTATTTGCGGAGAAAATAAAAGATGAGAAGGCCAAAATAAAAAATAAAAATCTCAGCCGCTATTTTAGGATAGTGCAGAATGTAACCATTATTTCTTGTTTTTGGTATTTCTTCTAACCAAAAAGATGGCGACTTGACTGTTTTTTGCTTCAAAAGAGCTTAGCAAATCAGGAAAACATAAGACGCAACAACTTTCGCCGAACCTGTTTCGTTGTTCTTTTTGAAAAATAAAACACGAAGAACTTTTTTATATTATCTTCAAGGTTTGGATCACAAAGTGGTCAGTATATGGTTCATTCCGAAAAACTCAACAGTGAAAAAAATCATATTAACCGAACTGATCCTGCGTAAACTCTATCATGTTAAGCCCTCTGCCATCGCATTGCTCATTTCTTCCTCAGCTATTGAGAAATTCGCCTCCTCCAATCTAATCTTTCATCTCCCTTCTGCTTTTCTTATTCTCTTTATCATAGATCATTAAGCGTGGGTTCTTCATCTCATCATCAGTTCTTATATTGAATAATTGTGATGTGATTTTTGTTAGATTTTGCATTATATCTATGTATTTTGGGTTTTGTTAGAATATTGTTTTTTCCTGTGCCGGATTCAAGAAAACAAGTCAAAATTGTAGGGTGTATCATTCGTAGATGGGACTTTATATTGTGTTTGTATCTTCATAATATAATATTATGTTGCCTGCCGCTTGTATTTTTTTGATAGTTTTGTGGATCATATAAATGTGTTCAGAGAGTAACAATCTCTTACAATTTGATTCTTTGTACTGGTCAATATAATTTGGATGATTTCTTCACTTTTGAATTAATTAAATTGAAAAAAGTTCCGGTACAGCAGAAGATGTGGTTCCTACTTCCAAGTTTCGGTTTTATATTGGGAATTGAAATACGATAAAATTGTTTGAGGTATTACTTATTAGCGGCCTCGCTTAATATCTCATTAGAATAATTCAAATGGCCCGCTAAAAGGATTTTCGACGTTAAGCAATTCTACTTTCTTCACCTATCTCGTCGGCCCAATTAATATGAAATTGAATCTTACAATCTGAGCCCTAAATGCTGGTTGGGAATTTATGACCGATGTTATATACTAGGCCCAATATGACCAAGAATAAACAATATCAAGGCCCAATTTGTTATGTTAGGTTTAAATACGTCTATTCTCAAAATCTTCGCGCATTTTTTTTCCCAGAATTTAGTTTTCTTGGGCCTCGAGGCCCGCAAATAAATATTTTGGGCGCAACTGACAAATACTTGAGCCTATATTTACCCATTCTGGATCTAGGAGGCCTAATTGGAACCTGCTGTGACCCAATTAGGCCCAAATTTAAAGAATCATTGGGTCATAGGCCCATTTTAAGATGTATTTTGAGCCTCAATCGACCAATAAATGAGCCTTCGGCCCAGTCGGTTTGCCCAATTAAGCCCATCATTCAGTCCCAAAGAGATATGTTGGGCCTTCATCCGGCCCATGATTTGCTAAAAAAGCCCAAATCTAGGCCTATTAAGGTGTACTTTAGGCCTAAATTTAGCACAGTCAATTAGCCGAATTAAGCCCCAAATTTAGGCCCATTAAGAGATATTTTTGGCCTCAATTCGCCTACGGCCCATGGTACGCCTATTAAGGTGCAATTTGAGCTTCAATTCACAAAAAATGGGCCTGCAGCCCAGGCGGTTATTCCAATAAAGCGAGAATTAGGCCCATGTAAGAGATATTTTGGGCCTCAATCGCCTGCGGCCCATGGTACGCCTATTAAGATGTAATTTGAGCCTCAATTAGCTTAAATGGGCCTGCACCCCAGGCGGTTATTCCAATAAAGCCAAACATAGGCCCATGTAAGAGATATTTTGGGCCAAATTTATACCCATTAAGATGAATTTGGGCCTCATTTCAAAACATTTGCACCTTTGGCCCATTCGGTTGGCCCAATCATGCACAAATAGGGCCCATTAAGAGATATTGAGCCTCGATCAACAAACATTTGGGCTTAAGGCCCATTCCGCTGGCCCAATTCAAATCCTTTATCTCTTTATGGGCTATCTATCAGCAAGTAAGGCCGAACTTGGGCCGCTTAAGATATTTTGGGCCTCAATCCACAAACATTTGGACTGCGGTCCATTCTGTTGGCGCAAGTCGAATGCAGAAAGCCCGCACTTTATCCAAAATTGATATTTTGGGCCTGTATCCGGAATTCTTCTTCTGTTTATTTATTAAAGTCGGCGCCAAGTTGTGCCTAACGTTAAATTCAAGCCCAACTTCGATTCGAGGGATCTAGGCCCAAGCTCAGTTTAAATTTAATCGTCCATGCGAGGTGCCAAATGCTCGGGCCTATGGAAATCCACTCTGAATATTTTTATAACGTTTATTGGGAAGCAGAAACTTACAGAGAATATATTTCGGGAGACAAATTAATTCAGAAGTATCCATGCGCAATCGTGCTTCCCCCACATAAAAAAAAAACCCATGGGCATCGAGGACCCAGTTTGAGAGTAGGCACATCAATAAATTCACTGCAGATTCACCCCCGCCACAAGGATTCAAATGGAATTAACTGAACAGTAGCTGTTGGGACGCAGCCCCAGTCCAGCTAATTGGAAATGCCATCACATATTTAAATTGAAAAAAAAAAAAAAAAAACTCTCTTACAATTCGTATATCTGCTTATTTGATTGTAAACAAAAGTTAACGAAGAACCCTTCAGAAAGTGTAGTTTTTTTTTTTTTTTTTAAAAAAAGCGAAATAAGTAGAAACGACATAAATATAAGCACTTAAAACTGGAACTACTAAAATTTTCACCCTTGCATCGCACGAAGAAAGAAAAGGCTAATTACACTGCTAAAAAGGATATCCTTTCGACCCTTCCGTTGAGACATGCCAAGGAGTGATTCCCATCGAAAGATACGAGTGGATGCCGCAAGTGTTCACACAAGGTATGCTTCAACAAAACAGTTCCAGATCTCAAACAGCAGCATTCTCAAATTTATGCGCAAGTTTTTGACAAACAAAATTCAAAACGTCAAAGCATATAACCATCTAAACGTTCATGCATTCAGTAATTAGAGAAAAAGGGTAAATTATTTCCTCCTACAGTAGGCTCTAAATATGAAACATAAATAAATAAGCCGAGCACAATAATTTGGAATTCTTATATGCCAAAGCATCACATGCATAATTAAAGCCGTGAATGGCACAACCATCACAACACTTGATAAGTTCAAATTGCATTTTTTATCAAGTAACAAATTGTTAGAAAGTAAGCAGTAGCCTAAGCTTTGGCATGTTTGGAAAAGAATAACAGAACAAGGGTTTGATGCAAGAAAAAATGCAAAACAAATACCTCCTATACATAACAAGAAGACACAATTTGTGAGGGCACAAGACCAAATGCCCATCATCAGCATCATATACATGAGGCCCAACTACTCCTCCGTGCACCTTCCAAATTTGTTAATACAGTGCTTGCTACAGAAAATTTATTTTCTTGATCAGTGTCTCAATTGTCATGATTATCATCAACCTCCAATTCTTGATGCATAAATGACAAATTCTAATGATTATCTTATAAGCAATAGAGCGGGCATAAAGTATGTAATGCAAGTCAACACTCAACAAGCCTAAGAGCTTTAGAGCAACACACTAAAGGCAACAGAAACACAAGCACTGATCACATAAATAGGTATTATACTTGAGCCAAATTACCAAACGGAAAGAAAAAAAAATTCAAATGAAAGGAATAAAGAGTCTATCAAAGACCAGACATCTCTCATATTTTAAGATCCAGGAATTGGCAAACAGACTAGCTAGCACACATGCACATATATATATATATATATATATATATATATATAGAGAGAGAGAGAGAGAGAGAGAGAGAGAGAGAAACTTGTAACCTTTGCAAGGGGGGGTTTAGCTCTGCTCATTACCAAAATCACTTGAAATATGCATTCATATTCTGATCAAAAGAGAGAAAAGGAAAAATGAAATAGCAATCTATTAATTTTTGTAATTGCAAGGTGAAAGTTAAAAAAGTGCTTACTAGAGTTCACATTGACGATACAAATACATAAATTGTGGAAAATAAGGTCAGGATACTTAGATAGCACGGTAAACATAACTAAATTTGATAAAGAGGGAGAGTTGTTTCACAATCACAAACAAACAAACAAGCAAATGCATTAGAAGAGGCAAAGCAACAACTAACCTGGCTAGGCACAATTTAAACCCACATAAACAATTCACCTATTTTTATATTTATTTTTAAGTCTCAATCTGTACTCTGTAAACTAAATTGTTTAACGCTTACTAATTCACATACAACTAGAAAATATCCCTAACATGCACAACTATTGAAAAAAGAAACAGCAAAAAGAGAAAAAGAAGAATTTACAAAGACCAAGCATAGAATGATAAAATGCTGATTCTCCTATCACGTATTACTAAGAATACCTCAAACAAAGATATCACGAAGAATACTTCAAACAAAGATATCAGACACTAAAAGAATAGAATAAAATAGGGTAGGTAATGCACTATGCTTTGACACAATTCTAAATTTTTTTAGAAATTACTGGACTGGTATACAAAAATTATAGCAGTTACAACAGCGATGCTGAGAAGCATGAAATGATGAACTGAAAAAAAATGGATTATGCATTCGTAGGCAGTTATTTTACATGCAAACCACTCTTGTCAGGTATAGTTTTAGTTTCAATTTCACCTCCATTCTATCTCTTAATAAGCATCTAAACAATAAGACAGGAATCTAAGTTTATCCTTTTTTATTCATTCCATTGTACTATCCTATTATATTTTCTTTCAACTTTTGGATCACATAACTAAGTTGACTTCTTTTCCCTTCTGAAGTTTTTGCTCACATTTTGATGAACAAATTTCAAAATGTCAAAGCCTTGAACTAGGACCAAGAACAGGGTCAAAGCGGATGGTATCTTTAATTTTACTAATGAAGTACAAGATAATTGTTCTTATATTTCTTTTTCTATGATATTTGTAATTTTTCTAACTCGACTTATAATTACAAAATGTTATTGAAACTAAAGAAATAAAATAGGCTCCAAATATGAGACATAAATTAAATAAGCCGAGTACAATAATTTGGAATACTTATATGCAAAAGCATCAAATGCTAATAATCTATGCAAAGAATGGCACAATCCTCCAAACACTTAACAAGTTAAAATTGCATTTCTGATCAACTACAAATTGCTAGAAGAGAAAAATGAGAGCAGTTACGAGTTGTAAGAGTGTAATCTAGGAATGGCACCAGGAAGGGTACCTGTGAAATTTAGGATACCCAACCCTAAGCCCGTTTATATCTATAGCATCTAAACCCGTTAGACATTATCTTTGACTACCCATATCCGATCCAAATATGTTTAGCATTACCGGCATACTGCCTGAACCTAATTAGCTTTTATTAATTTTATTGAAATATTAATCACATAATAGATTCAGGGGTAAAAAACCCAAACCCGAAATTAATAAAAATATGAAAATTCTAAAATTTAAAATAGATAAAAATAAGTACATGAAATAAATCATAAATAAAGTTAAAATTGAAACAAACACAATCCATACAAGTTAATCAACATAATAATAATTAGTGAACATAAATAAAATTGCAATGAAAAGAAGCTCAAAGACATAAATACTTTAATGTCTAACAAACAATTGAACAACCACAGATTGAAAATGTGATCACAAATTACAATAATAAGAAACTGAAAAGCATAATCTTCCAACTCCAAATCACAAGGTACGATGGTTTCCTTTAGTCCCTGCAAAAAAATAAAAAGCATAGAGTATTATACTTTCAAAAAACATATGTTAAAAAGCATTAGGATATTACCAAATAAACAAAATAAATATCAATAGATAAAAATCACGAATTTATAGTATTATCATGAAAGTGCATATTCGAAGCAATTGAAATCCACAACGACTGTTCAAATACCAACATATTCACACAAATCCAAATGAAAGAGAAAACTCCTCCATGCAAATCTCATCCATAGAAACTTGCCATAGAAATCCAGTAAGAAAATATACCTGCGTCGTGACTTTGGAAGACAGAAGCATCGGCGATGGAGGAGCAGCAATGTGACAGAGGAGAAGAAGCAGCGGAATGATTGAGGAGCAGCGGCGGAGGACGAAGGACGTAAGCCAAGGGACGGGGTATCGGGATGGGCCGGCGGCTGTCCGTGAATGTGAATGTGCGAAAGTGTTGCTCGTGATCTAGAAGTTTTTTTTTTTTTCGACAGAAAAAAAAAACCCGGAAGTTAGGTTTAGGTTTTACTTTCTTTTTTTTAAAGGGTATATTACTATTTAGTTGTAAAGTTTGTTAATATTAATTAATTAATCCTTAATTTTTAAAATCCAATTAGTTCATACCTCACAATTAACTGCGTTAATCCCAAACTCCTTTTATTCAATTAACTCTAATTTTCGGTTACCTGTACATTAAATGACAATTATAACCCTTTTAATTGAAAAGAAATAAATAAATTAAACTTGTTTACAAATTGGGCTACCAATGATTAGTATCACGAGGACTAAATCCTTGGATGTTTAACTAACGGCGAATTCGCAGGAAAAATGCTCATAAATTATTTTATATTTATATTATATATAAAATAATTAAAATAATATATTTATTATAAAATTTTATTAATTATTATTATAAAATTAAAGTGATTATTATATTTTTAAAAATAAATATATCAATTAATTATAATTAAATATAAATTAATATTATTTTTTATATTAAATTAGTTTATAAAAAAAATATTATATTTAGCATGTTATTTTAATTTTTAAAAATTAATTAAAATTATATCATTAAATTTTAATTTTAAAAATTAATTAAAATTATAAATTGAGTCCACTTATCTAAAACTTAAACATTTAAGGTTTGAGGTTTTTTCAATTGACCTTAACTAAATAGATTGGGCTACCAATGATCTCATAGCATATTTAACTAAATCCAAGAATTTCGATTTCATGAGCATTCAAATATACAAGTACAAGCAATAAGGTTGATTGAGGAATTTTCACAAACACCTGCAAAATGCATGCCAAGATGAACTTTGTCGTCGCCAGTCTCGCACTACCCTCTCTCACAAGCTCTCCATGCCGTCCCATCTACTGTGCTCAGAGCCCATCATGGTAATCTCATGATGAAGAGAAGATAGCCACGACATTTCATTCCATGACGATGCTTAGCAATATGGGATCTCCCCCTCATTCTCACCCCTCTATTGATCGCCACTCTTGTGAGTCCCATAAGCTAGAAAAGCCACCACCGGAAGCACAAGGACAAAAGCAGGTGGACAAGAACTAGGTTGAAGATGAAAAAAGAGGGGCGGTAATGATGTGGGAACCAATTAGAGATAAGCCTGCAAGTGCAAGAAGCCCACTATCAATGGGGAAAAAGGAGACTACTGCTTGCACTTCAAAGGCTAAAGGGCCCTTCTGTTGACCCTTGACGCCAGGACCATAAAGGGGATGCAGATGCACCTGAACTTAGTGTGGCGGTAAACGATCAGCCATTGGTAATACACAGTTGTTGGAGGCGGCATGTACCAGATGTTAAATGCATTAAGAAGCCTCGAGCACGACAGAGGCAAATAATATCTAAATCGAATTAAATTAGGGATTAAATGGGTTTTGAAGATAGTTTTGTAATAAAATTTGCCTATCCCTCATTTGACCTCCCTTATTTGCGTTGACTACCAGAAAATTAGGATTAACAAACTCAAGTGTGAGGTATTAACTAATTGGATTTTTTAAAAAAATGAGATCAATCAATTAATTTTAACAAATTTCAAGATTAAATATTTTTTTTTAAAGATTGTATTTCATCAAGAAGAAGAAAGGTAGAATCTAAGGCCCATAAACAAATTAAAAGAAAAGTCTAATCATAACCCTAAATCTAATAGAACCTCATAAAGACCCTCAGGTCTAGAGCCAAGACCCAATTGCAGAACATCAATTGCTGCCTCCTTCCATTAGAATCACTGGTAGATCAAAAAACATATCCTCCACAGCGGAAAGAAAAGTCTCTAAACAGTAGTCAAAAGACATAAGGAAGCACACTGAACCTCAAAAGAAAAAGAACCAAAACAACCCACAAACTCTATGGATATAGGTCCGAGAAAAACTCCTACAGGCACATGGAACTACATATCTAAAAGTTGACCCTTCTAGATCTGTAAGATTCAAAATACATCACATTCATCATCTCTAGGTTACTACCACAACATGTAGAAAAAGATGGTAGGCCTAAAAGAAAAGAAGAGAATACAGTGAAATCTCCAGCAAAGCCTTGGGATTAGCGGCTAAGAAGACTGCCGCATACAGACCTTAGAGTTCCCATCTTCTTCAAGAAACCCAAGTTTGCCACATCTAAACCTCAATATAGACATTGATTTTTTTCTCGATTTGTAGAAGAGTTACCTTTGTTTGAATTTTTGCAAAATTCTCATTAAAGTTTTAGAGTCTTGCATGTCCTCCCATTCTTTCATTTACAAAGTAGAAAATGGAAATATTGGCTTCAGCGGATCCCGAACAGAAGGGAGAGATAGAGAGCTATGGAATTGTGAGATCCTTCCTCAAAAGCATGCCGATACTCGGCTCTCACACGAGACCGCAAGGGCCTAGAGGCACTCATAACTGCGTAACAAAGATAAATGATAGGGTGATGCACTATTAACTAATTTGAGGGAGAAAACAAAAGAGATTAAAAAATTACCATCCGAAGCAAAAGGCACGACATTGTCACTTGGGTTTCTTTGGAGAATGGTGACTTTTGAGGATGAGTAACTGCAGTTGGAGCAACATAAAGACCCTGACTGTTTCAAAAATTACTGAAGCTTGTTTCATTTTGAAACCAACAGAAGAAAGCTTTAATTTTACAGACAATAACAGAAGAAATCAAAGTCTTGATCATAGGTTTCAAGGCATGCATGGGCATTATATGTTTAAAAACCAAAAAGAATTGCACAATACATGAATGTATCGAATAATTGTTGGAATGGAAAAAAAGGGTTGTAGCAGAAATAAGATTCACATTGAGACATCTCTTGCCTCTTTCCTTGGCCCATGTGTAAAAGGCCATTTGCAGCTGCTTGGAATATTACGACACAGAATATGTATGTATGGGTCCTCTACTGGCCCATTTAGTTCTTCATTACTGCCATTTTTATGATCATCAGGCCAGGCAAGGACTATCAGGAAACAGAGTTCCAATGGGATTCCACCACCATTCTTGGTGATGGAGGTCACTGGCCTGACATATTCTAGTCAGAAACCACCTCTCGACCAGGTCATGTACATGTGAAACTTGTCAACTCTAATACCCATTAGCCGCTTCAGAATCTTTAGAATGAAAAAGTTGTAAAAGGAAACAAAAGAGACAATGCAATACAGCTCATTGTACTAATCATCTAACAGTATCTGCTTAAAAACACTGCATTTTGTTCCATAAGAGAGAAGATACAATGAGGCAGGGATGGATGGATGGATCCATGTTATGTTTCCGACCACAACCCTTGTACTAATTGACCTACCACAAAGTTAATTAAATCTTCTTCATTTTTCCCCCAAAATAAAGTTCTCTCATCATAATTAATTAGCTTAATTTTATTACTATTATTATTATTATTATTGTCATTACACTAATATAATGTTCTTCATCAGTTTCTTCCAATCCTTAAGGAGGAATCAACTCCTTTGCCAACTCCAGCAAAGAGCTTTGCAATCTCCAATTGGGTATTGGCTATGATCTCAGTTCTTTTTAGGTCCATTTCACCTCGTTTGGCTTCAGCTTCTATTCTCATTTTTTCTACTTCTCTCATTGTTTCCATTCTTGCTTGTTCTGATCTTACCACTACTTCTGCTAGCCACCTGATGCTATCTGCTATCTCCCATTCTTCCTTTCTTCTTCTCTTCTTCTTGTCCATTTTCATCTTCATTTTTTTGAACCTTAATTTCTCCTTGTCGCTATACAAAGCTGGAGTGCTACTATCTGTGTCCATGGCATTCTTATCTGAGACATGGTCTGATAATTTGGTACCAACACCATCTTCCTAATAAAGATCAAACAGCATATATAAGGGTTTACCCATTTAACCAATTATAATCAGCATTGAATTACCTTCAACAAGAATTTCGAATCTGTTAAACTCATAATTCGATGATCAAGGGTCTGTATCATAATGTAGGAAAATTTCCCTTTAAAAATGCACAATTCAATTTACATTCAAATAAATTTTCCTACAGAAGAAGCTGTGAAGCAGTTTTAAGTTCATTACTGTTTAGAAATTTCATGACAATTAAGATCATTATTTGTGTCTAACAACTTTGCAGAAGCTGTTCCACCTTAAGTTTGCTAACAGACAATCATGCTGTAGGAAAATCATGCGGTCCATAAGAGCTCCATTACATAAGACAAACTACCAGCCAACAAAGAAATTATATAAACAATTATTTGGTTCAGCAAATTAATTAATTTGTTTGTCCTGTTAAGGAATTGATTGGTTAAGAAATATAATTAGAAAGAATCACGAGAAAAGTATTCTTCACTAACCTTGGCCCCCCTGTCAACACCATTGGACCCATGTGAGTTCTGTGCAGTCACAATAGCTGGAGGTGGAGGAGGAGGAGGAGGAGCAGGAGGCTGAGGAGCCGGAGGCTGTGGATTTGGCTGTGGCAACAGTAGATGGGATGTTTCCAACAACATCAAAGGAGGGGAATGATTGGATACTTGAAGAGGCGATGGTTGTTGTTGTGGTGGTGGCTGTGGTGGTGGTACTGCTGCCGCCGCCGCTGCAGCTGTGGCAGCAGCACTCCCACGTAACAGAAGATCAAGACGTGGGTATAAGGGCCAAGAGGAAGCATCTGCAGTGGCGGATTCTGATCTATACCTCTTCTTCATTGACTCAATCTTATTCTTACACTGCGTTTGAGTCTTGGGTGACTTGGTATAATTTGCACGCGATGAAACATAACGAGCAACGTCTTCCCAGTCATGTCCTTTGAGTTTAGCTCGGTTTCTAAGTACCCACTTACTCTCATAGGCCTCAAGCAAGCTAGAAACAGCTCCTTCGCTCCATTCATCTCGTTTGAGTCTATCTCCACCAGCAGCAGCAAAACCACTACTACCAGTAGCAGGAAGTTGTTTTCTTGAAGGTTCTTCTTTGATAGAATTATTGTTAGAGAGGAGAGAAGGGCTTTCTTGGTTTGTTTCTTTATCCATCTCTGTCCATACTAAACAAAAGAATTTACCAGTGTTTAGCAGCTAACAAGTGTACAGCATGAGAGAAGAAGGCAATAGAGAAAGAGATTGAAACCACTAGCATTAGAGAGGAAAAAGAAAGGGAAAGAGTAGTGGGGAACCAAAGGGGGGAAGAGAGAGAACCACTAGCATTAGAGAAGTGGGCAACCATCCAAGAAAGTGGTTCACTTTGTCAAATGAGTTAATGATAGTAACCTCTTAACTTTAATTTTTGTTGCACTTTTTTGCGAGGATGGTGTTATCTTATTTGTGGGTATGTTGGTTTTGTATTGTTTGTGAGGTTGGGTTATTTTGGCTGTTAGCGTTGATATGAAGCCAACCAAGAAATCCACCCTAATACAGGAGGGAGAAGAGGGTGGTGGTGGCGGTGGGTCACTCACGTGGGTCTGTCACCCACTCTTATCCCATCACCAATTCTCCAATCACCACCACCACCATCTCCACCTCCTCCACCACTACCTAGTAGCAATGTTATGCTACGGTCTTAGTGAGCCCTTTTTCGGCTTTGCTTTTGCCTTTTTGAGCTCTTGGAAATTAGCTTTGGTGGATTCATCAGGATTAGAGTGGTAGGTGATTGATTTTTCTTTTAAAAATCTTTTGGGGGCAATGCCTTTGTTGATTAACTTTTTGTATTGGCATACTTATTCTGGCTCGGCCATTGTGGTTCGCGAATCGCATTGTCCCACTTCCATGTGGTTAATGAAGTGGTTATTCAGTCATATTCTTATGCATAATTGCATATAGGTCAATACATCTATGCAAGAATTTTCAAGAGTTAATTAATGGAGTTTTTCCTTTTTAATCAAAATTTGTTTGTAAATCAAAAAACTGAACCCTCATAAATATTTTTTAAAAAAAATTAAGTTGAATAGTCTCATTAAATTTAATTTAAAAATTAAAATTGAATATTCATTAAATTAATTTAAAAGATAAAATGAATTAACAATCAACTTATGTCGATAATTTAATTTTTTAAACAATATAATGTACATATTAACTGCACGTCTCAACCCACAACTTGCAAGTTGCAATCTAACTGCTCTAATAAAACAAATGAATTAATCAATCCAATCCTTTTAAAAATTAAAAATTTTATATTTAAAATATAATAATTAAATTCTTTCAAATATAAAAATTGTCATTTTAAGTAAATAAAAATTATTATAAATTGAAGTTTACCCAGCCAAAAGTGTACTCTGTAAAAGCTACTCTTGGTATGGTCATTCATCTGCATTAATGTCAGGGAGAGTCACATGTTAGCAGAAATTTATATACCTTTTTTTTTCTGAAATTTTTTTAATATATGGTACTTTGAATTATAGAATTTTAGAAGGATCAAAAGTTTCTATATAGCATCACTAAATTAAAAGGATAAAATTTTAGTAGTTTGGATTTCAATTGCACTTTATATAATAATAATATGGACTATCTTTGACATATCTTATGACAGAATCTAGCAAATATTCTCCCATTATTTTCATTAAAGAAATATTCTCCCACAATTAACAACACTAGAATTGCTTCAATTCTCTATATAGTCAAGAGGAAATTAAATTAAAATATTTTGTGCTAATTTAAAATTAAATTTTTCATAAACTGTATTTTATAATACATAAAATAATTTTTTAAGAAAAGATAAATAAAAATACAATTCTAAAAATCTCCCAGCTAATATTGCACCTTTTGGCAAATATTTCTTGTAGAAGTAGAGTTTGGACCTCCTACATTACGGTTAAGGGATGTTTATCATTGTCATATGGTCCATTACCCCCTTCAGATTTTACTCAGAGACCCAAGTAAGGTCCTGGAAATCCACTAATTTCTTTGATTTCATATGGTTATAGAAATACACAAGTAGAAGAAAACAAGTAAATTTTGAGTAACCGATGTTTAAAAGCTTGGAAAATTGAGTCACAGCCATGCATCTAGAAAGTTAAGTAAAAGAAATCTAGGGTTCAGATAATATATAATTTTGGTTCAATAAAAATAAAGGATGGAAAAAAGGGATCACAAGGGGACAATGCCATAAGCAAGCATTTGGAAAGTAGTGGGAAAAAAGAGAGAAAAGTGAAAGGCTTTTTAATTGGTGGACTCATTCATGATAGTGGGTGTGACATAGGCTTTAAGCCTTGGCAATATATCCGCACAATCCTGGCAAGTATTGGACAAAGTAAAATTGGTGATAATTACATCACTTATGGGATCTGATTATGCATCGAGGACTATTTCCACTATCTTGCATAAAGTTTATTCCAACAAGTTATAGACATCTTTCAAGTTAATAACAGGCCTAAACACCTACTAATCACAATTGCTGCTTCTGTAATCACTTTGATTAACTATGGACATAACAGAAAGAAGGGGTAAAGTAAAACCGCGCAGACCGCCACCAACCCAATGAAGCAGCTTTCAAGAAAGCTTCAGTTTCAAGAACTCATGGTACTGGTTCCAGCTAAAATGGTGTCCCACCAGGATGAATTCTATTCAAAATTAGAATCAATACTGTTGACAGAAGAAATGATAGACACCCACAGTATAGAGTTGTTTACTGTTAAATGCAATTGTGATTGAAGCATACTCCATAATCATGCATAATATATGCGAACAAATGCACACAGATTTAATAATGATGGTTTACTGCAACCGAGAATGAGACCATCGTATTGCCACAACAACCATTGCATTGCATTCAGAAAATAGAAAGCATCTAGGACTTGCTATAAAGAAAGAAACCAAGTCTACATCCAATAAGTTGCCTTCTCTGATGGAATACTCCCAATAACAGAAAAAGGCAAAAGATAATGACTAATATCATGTCTTCTAGTCGCTCAAGCTTTCAGAAATTTTCAAGGTGCAGTGGTTCAGCCAATCAAATGAACGATAATTGTTTGGACATCTAACATAATTCAGAAAGAAGCAAGAATGAGAGAAGCTAGAAAATCAAGTATGAAGTCTTGACAGCTTCTGATTCAGGCTAGGAATTGCACAGTATTTGATATGCCAACAACCACAGACTTAGACAAAATGCATTAAGTTGTTGTCTGTAATCTGAAATATTCATTAAATGCTACAAGATACCAAATGTATATGTAATCTCAATTAGTTTGCCTTCGTAAAAAACAACTTTCCTTCCATTATGAAGCATTTGTGCCATAAACTCTATTCAGGCAACAATTCAATCCAGTACCATTCCATCCAGCTTGTCATTTAAGCAAAAATCTGGAACATTTGAAATCTGCAGGTACCTGTCTACCTAATTATGCCGCAACTGAGCTCAAGCAGTTCTCTTTTCACCAGGTCAACTTTAAAGTAACTTCTAAGTTTTCTTACACCAACCTTAAGCAGCTGACCATGTCTAACTTACTGCATGTTTAGGGAAGAATGGAGCAACAGATTATGTCAACATTCAACTAGCAAAATTCACAGAAGAGCTTATATTTCACCATTGTATAATTTTCTCTTTGGTGAACCAAATTTTGCTTTCATTCTGTCCAATTTGTTCCATATTATATTTATTACAGATTCCATTTCCTTCTCGAATATTAATCCAGGCTTCTTATGAAACCTAGAGCTTGCCCTTCGCAAAGTGGAGATTCACAATCGTAATGAAATTTAAAATATTCACACTAAAAATTTTAGACTAAATGCAGACAAGAAAAATAGAACTACATGTTCATATTAGAACTCTCACATTAGAGGAAAACTGCCGGTCAACATGTAACCCAGGCTTAGTCTTACGTGTAGTTGGCAAAAGATGGATGAATGAGATTCAAACTAAATGAATTTCAATCCTCAAACTAACCAGAGCAGATAGCATGAATAATTTTCTTCTATATCTAGTCCAGTACATTATTTTCACAGAACTTTTCAAAATTGAACCCTTTCATTAATTTCAACCAGTCATTAATGATACCTTTCATCTTTTCGTTTTCATTGAATTACTCTCTGGTTTTATAGGACCAAGCCAATCTTTCGCTCTTAGTCACCTAATCTTGAGACCAGAATATAAGTTCTCTTTTTCTACTTCTATTTCATCTGCAAACGTATACTTTGAAGCTAACATTGACAAGATCATGAAATGTAACCAACCTTTTTTACTATTTATATGATTTGAAATTTATTAAAATACTCTGGAGGAAGAAAAAGGCCTGTAGCCAACTAAGAAGCCTAAACTAAAATCATGTATACTCAGTCTTAAACTCTTTATACTCCTTCAGCTTACTGAAAATATCTCTTTATTATTATTATTATTATTCATTTATACAGATTTGAGATTAAGTGAGAGCTGGATTCAGTAACTGGAGGATATTTTTAGGACAAAACAGATCCCAGAGTCTCCTCATGTCTCAACAGTATAGATGGATATCAGATCTACATTGACGAATTCCAAAACAATAAAAATAGCAAAGATATATATATTCAGCACAAGTCTAGTAGGAAGGTAGGATGATAATGTATTATTGACTTGGCCAATGAACAAACATATCCCGAGCCTGAAAAGTCTGCCATTTTTGGTACCATGAAAAAGTGAGTCCAGGACTTGGTCCCAAAAGTTTCTACTGCTCGTGAATCCACTAGAAGAGGCCAATTTCCTAAAACCAGATTCTGTGCTGATAGAATAAAAGCTTTACTACTAAATAAAGCAAAAAATCATAAAAAATTTTTGAGAAACTACACCAGCACCACCTACAAGTTAAAGTTGGACACCACTTTAACTTCAGTTAATTTCATTATATCATTTAGTAAATTTTTTAATTATAGCAAACAAATACATGATACAAATTTTCAATATTCAAATTTACTCAGACTGAAAATTTAATTGGAATAACATATAATAATCAAAACCCCAAAAGTTTCCCATCATGATCACAATTCAGTATGAAATTCAAAATCAAGATAACTAATGAATGCATCCAAAGTGAAAAAGCATAATGCCCGTGGATGCCTCTCCATGACAATGTTCAACACTCTACACAGTCAAATCACCCAACACATATAATACCACGCAGACTACCAGTATTTCATGCATACTCAACATGCAAGAAAGTTAGAGCCAGATAGTAATGTTGTAAATTTTTTCATAAAATTTTCAAGCACCCGAATTCTGGTTTACCATGCAACAAGTATACAATAAAATTACTTCACAACATAAATAATAAAAACCAAGTAGTTCCAACTCAATGAACATAGCCATGCCATACTTTCACTATGAAAACAATTACTAGTACCAGTTTTTTGCTTCATATGGTAAGCTTTATTATTAGCCAATAAGGCTATGTTTACTCCACGGTAAAATATTTCCATGAAAATATTTTCTATATTTTTTTGGAGCACTTAAGAAAATTGATCAACCAAAAATATTTTCACGGTCAAATGGAAAATTAAATCATTTTTTGGATTTAGAGAATCTTATAACATGATGATATATAAATTTGTATTTTATGCGGTAAATATTTTCTAAATACAAGTTATTTTTCAAAAACAAGTGAGCCTAAGGCTCCATTATTTAAAAAAAAAAAAAGACTGAAATTTCCATTTGATCAGAAAAATTGGTTTCCACTGACCAATTTTTCCGAGTGTCCCAAACATAAGAAATTGCAGAAAATATTTTCATATAAAATATTTTCCACCAAACAACAGAGCTTAAGCAGTTGAATTATTTTTTCCCACTTGATAAGGGCAAAAGGAATCAACTAGCAAAGCATATGCATAAAATCCAAACATTTCAAATTCAACAGTACAAAACACATCAAATTTGCAAGATCTAAAGATAACTCAATATGATGAGTATCACTTCAGCTCTTTTCTTCACCTGGTAAGTTTTAATCTCTACTGAAACATGAAAAATGCGTTTAATCTTAACAAAGTTTACTTTGATTCTTATGAATTAAAGATTCCGGTAAGCTTTTATTGATTTGAATCTATTTTCCAAAGTATATGTAGAAGTTTTTAGTTGGTTGCTTTCATTGCAAAGATTACAGTTATGCTCTCTAAGAATATAGGTCAGACTGATTTTTGCAGTTTAAATTTGTTTCCTAGCTTGGACATAAAAATTATAAGTTTTTCGGCTTTCAGTTGGTGACTTTCAAATGGAACGATCAAATTTTTTGTTAATCGAATCAAGTTTCATTTGATCAAAGTCCATATCTTGACAGAAACACAAAGTAGTCTCGTGTTAATCAAAACTGAAGGTTGCGCGCAGATGTTCTCAAAAGGATTTTGAAATAGTTGAGAGAGGGTTCTCACACATGGGAACCACAGATAAATACATTGAAGGAATATTTTATATCATATGATTTTCCAAAATTTCATTTACTTGCTCTCGACACTAGATAGTTGTAGCATTAGCATATCAAAGGATGGAGTAAAAATGTACAGGTGAATAAAGAAAGAAAGGACTTTTCATATTGCCAGTTGCCTTTGCATTTATATGTCTGCAATCTCCACCATAGGTGTTCAACTGTTCACTGAAGCATGTGCCAGCAATGGACCGAGGCATCACATGGTTCATCACCGATAAAGAATAAAAAACAACAAAATTGAATGGGTTAAAAAAAACTCATGAAAGAATGTAGAGAATTGAAATTCGCCCACATTGTGAAGATCAACGATAGCAAAATTTGACAATCACATCAACGTTATTAATCATTCATCACCAATCCGAACTTCTCGTTTCCCTTTCTATGCTATTAGCAATACAAATTCATCAGTTAATTTATACAAATGTAATCTACAAGCTTAAAAGAAATCAATTTTTTTTCATATAGGACAGGGAACTAACTAACCGAATGCTATCCACAAGCCAGCAAATTATGAAGATTGATTGAGTAAAGAATCAAACTGAGCACTCCTATTGCTTGTTTCGCTCTCAATCACCTTCAACAGTGCAATAGCTTTACTCTTTCCTTTGGCGCTTCCATTCTCCACCACTTCCTTAATCCCCTCCACCACTGCCCCAGCCATATCTCTCACCTCCTCCCCCACTCTTTCACCTCCACACCTCACCAAATTCAACAATGCCGACACTGCGTTCTCCTTTATTCTCCCACTAGAACCCGTCCCCACATCCAACAAGTCCACCAAAATCCTCACCCCTGAAAATTTCACGAATTCAACATAGCTCTCCTCCCACCCCGCAATTTGCGCTATCACCGCCGTCGCATCCTCTACTATCCCTACTCTCCCGTCTTTCAAAACTAATGAAAACAACGGGGGAATCGCCCCAAGATCAATCAGTGTGGATCTGTTCAACGGATACAAAGCAATTCCAAACAAAGCTTTCAACGCATCTTTGATCGACCGCGGCGGAGACTTGACCGTTTTCATTATCTCTATCAGGGAATAAATGACATCGCGTTTGGATCCGATGATAGGCCGGTAAGAATCAACGATCAAGAGGCTGTGCAAAGTAGCGGCACAGGATTGAACAGCAAGAGCGGAAGTGGTGGTATTATGGTGGCGGAGCGCGTGAGAAATCGCGTCAAAGAGGCCGCGAGTAGACATGAGAGAGTCGCGGGAGGAGATTGAGAGGTTAAGGAGGGTAGCAGCGGCGTTCTCTTGCGAATCATGGGAGGAAGAATAGAGAGTCTCAGCCAAGTAGGGAATAGCACCAGCGTCAGCGATAATGGGGCGGCTATCAGCATCGTGTTTGGTGATGAGACGCAGCTCGGCTAAGGCTTCGGAGCGGGTTATCTCGGAGACGGAGCTGAGTTTGGACACTAAAGAGCGAGCAGTTCTGCGCTTCACCTCCATTGGGGAAGGTAGAAAATTGAATTTGTCAGTTTCTTTGGCGTCTGTATAAGGCAGGATAAGATTGAAGAGGAGAGCGAAAGGGAAAAATGAACAGAAATGTTGAAAAAGAGATTTGACTTTTCAACCGAAATCGACCTAACTGGTAACTGATGGTGGGGTGTGGTTTGGTTGGGTGCTTTTTCATAATTTCACACGACAACACAAAACTGGGCTTTGGCGCTCTTATTCTCCGCCATTTCTGTCCTAATAGCCGACATCACTAGGGAACCGGTGTGCGGCTCGTGGGAAACCGAGTGTTTATTTTTTACGAAGATGTTAGATCTATTGAGTAAGCAGTTAATTACAGTAAAAGAAAAAAAATATATACAAAGCCCATTCGGCTTTAAGAAACAAACGCGCAGTCGAAATTATTATTTTGATTTAATTGGTCAAATCGTGTAAATAAAATATTTAAGTTCGCAATTTAATACATCCACATTTTATTTATTGATTTTCTACTATTGCTCGATTCATTCTATTTAATAAATCGTCAAACTTTTCTTTCATCGGAAGAAAATTTGTATATTCATTTTTTATCAAAAAATTTATATTATAAGACTGTAAATACAGTCAATTATTATAATAAAAATTACAAATAAAATATATTATATAAAAATCAATCATATAATAATAAACTATTTAAATAAAGTTTAATAGTAATATCTATTTAAATATTATAATAATATAGTGTATATATTGAATTTCAATTGAATTAAATATAGCAGTAAAAAAAATAAAAAAATATGATCCCGTATGACAATAATAAAATATATACATGTAATATGATGATTATAGGTAAATAAAAAAAAACATATGCTAATAAAAACAAACTTATTAAAATATTTTTGATCGTATTCTTTATTACATTTTAGAAATTAATATATAATTATATTATTAAAAAAATAATATATATATATAAACCAGATAGGGTGATAGAGTATTTTGAGCAAACAGTGCTTATATAATTATTTTTATATATTATATAATATATAATATATAAAAATAATATATATAATGATATATTAATTATATATCATTTCTTTTTCATCATGTGTGTGTTCTGCCCATCTCCACCAATTTCTCGTCACCACATAGTACGTTAAATATTATTGTATTTATCTCATAATTTTTATTTATTTTTTTAAATTTTATTATTTAAAATTATTATTTATTTTTTTAAATTATAATAATATATAAATTATCTATTATAATTTTATTTAATTTTATTTTTAAAATATATTTAATTTAATATATTTAAAATATATAATTAAAAATTAATAAAAAATTATATTTCAATAAAATAAATAAAAATTATGGACGGACCGATTAGCTCCCACCTGTTTGGTCTTGTCTTGTCTCGTACTTGATTTTTGCTTTCATTCTATTGGTCTACTATTAATTTGATATGAAATATCTTTCATCTCTGAATAAAATAACAAGTTTAATTAACATCTCCTCTTCCCCTCACTCTTCACCAAGCTCAAGCTGCAGTCCTTAATCATGACTCTATTACCTGCGGTCGCTCTCGTCTCCGCATCCGCGTCCGCCTCCACCTCGGCCCTGTCATTGCCGTGGTTTCTCAGAGCCTCTCAGCTCGAAATTGCTTCTCCTCCATCAAAATTTCCTAAACTCCTTTTGTCTCCTCGCTCTTCCTCTTCCTCTTGCCTCCGTGTTGTCTGCTGTGGAGAATCGAAACCGGGCGACCTCAAATTTGTGCTGCATCATGCCTTGGATTCCTCTGGAATCGATACTGCTCATGCCAGAGTACTTAATTCTCTACATTTCTTTGGCATAATTATGCTTTAAGTTAGGTGAATTTCGATGGATAATTGATGATTGGTACAGGAAGCGAGAAAGGGATTTTTGTCGCAGATTGAGAAATTAACGATTATAGAGCGGGAAACAAGTATTAGCATAAATAGACGTGTGGATTTGGGGAAAACGGCGCTTTACATAGCAGCTGAAGATGATTCTCTTGTATCTCACTCTTCGGTTCCGCTTCCTGTGGACTCTTTCCTTGATAGATTGTACGACCTTTCCATGGGCTTCTGTTCCGATTATAGCTCATCCATCGGGTCTTCCCCCGAGAAATTTCTTGATAGTTTAGAGAAATATTTGTATGTCAAGAAGGTATTATTCTTCAAAATATAATCTTTCTTTATCCTTTTTAAGTTTGCTGCTCTGGATTTTCATTTGCATGGTATGATGCTTTTTTTATCAGGGTTTTAGAAGAAGCAGTGGAGGGAATCACTTAGACACACGAGCATTGTATCTTCACTCGGTATGGAATTTTACCTCCTCGCTTACAAGTACAAATTCACTGCTACCGAATGTGTTGTCAACTTATCATAATGGAATGCACATTTTGCCTTTTTTTCTCTTATTGAGCAGGTTTTGACGCATCGATCAGGTTCATCTGCCATGCTTTCACTAGTATACTCTGAAATCCTGAAACTGCTTCGCTTGTGGAGCCTTTTGGAATTTGATTGTGAGATATTCTTCCCCCATGATCATCATGGGCTTCCCAAAGGTTACCATAAACAGAAAAGTGTGGAGTCTGATCAGCTACACATAATGACAACAGAAACTTTGTTGCAGGAGGTAAGTCCAGGTCGCTTTTCAACTTATCAATCAGAAAGGGTCTATCTGCTTCTGTGGATGCCATGTTATGAATTTGTGCATATTGTTTTTCAAGTTAAATAATCCTATGATTTTTCTTCTATTATGTATTCTCATCCTTACCTTTCAAACTGCATTAGTTGCTGAAAATTGATTAAACAATCTTGTAGTTTGTCCTATGATTGACACGAACCTTCTCTTGTGCATGCTTGCTTGCATATCTTTTCTAGGAATTTCCATTATCTCTGAATTGTAACTAGTATCTCACAAAATATCTATGAAATAATTAATTAAATTGGGGAATTAAACAGAGATTGATTCTTGTATTCCTTTTTCATACTTTTTCTTTATGTTTCAATCATTGAAAAACTTATTATAAAGACTAGTTATGTGGTTTGTAAAATTGAAAATGATGAAAAAGAAAAGAGGGAGCAAACAGTGCTTCATAGATGGAGAGAATCTTAAAAAGAGATGTTGATAGAGTGTTTTTCTTTCTTTTTATATATATATATATATATATATATATATCTTTTTTATCTGTCCAAACAATTGTTTCTTTTATTCCATAGCATGAGGAATATTGTACTTGGACTTTGATCTAGTTGTACAATTTCAAACAGTGTGTTCTCAGCTATTTACTTGTTTACCAATAATAAAACTTACATCTATGCAGCTTGGAGCAACATTTTTGGGGTATTATGGTAGATTTTTATGTCATGTTGCTTATATTGTAGAATCATTTGTAGTGCAGTAGCATTGTGTCTCAAGTTTGTCCTTTTCATGTCATATAATATGGGGATATCCGGGCTTGTGTTTTGTTCTTTCCCCTTACAGTATACCATGTTATATAGATTTTGAGAAATTTGAAGGAGACTTTCTGGCCATTTCAAAATGATCATACTAAGAGTTCATTCCTGAGGGCAGCAGATGCTGCGAACTGTATTGATAGATCAAGCACTGCTGAAGATAGGTACTTCCGCTGCACAGTTTGTGCTACTTGTGCATAAACTTTGCAATCTTTTTCTGTTTCAACCACATGAAAGTCTTTCTTTCTTTTTGCTCTTACTTGCCTTCCTGCCTTCTTGAATGGGGGTTGGGTGGGATGAAGTTGAGCTTACGCTTAGCATTTTAAACTTTTTCACTATTGCAGTGGATTTCAGCTTGCTTCTGCAAAAGCTGCCCAACACAGGCTAGACCGTGGTGTGTGGACCAGTGTACGCTTTGGGGATATGAGACGTGCTTTATCTGGTACATCTAGAAGGCAAATTACTTTGTTGATTTCTCGTTTGGTTTCCTGCTTGCTAGTCCAGACTATTAGATTGGACTTGTGGTGTTATATATATCTTATAGGCTCTGCTAACCTTTCCTTCCTCGCCTGCATGTCAAACCAATGGGCTTTTGTGACATAATATTTCCTAGTTTTCTTTTCTGTCATTTCTTCAATAGTATTAAGTTCCCAGACTTTTCAAAGTATGTTAAAAAAAATTGAGGGTCTGCACACCTAGAATGTGGATAGTTCTAGTTTATTGGTTAGTTTGCATACAGAATATAACAGTGGTTGATTATACATTGAAGAGCTTCTCTGGACTCATCTCCTCCCTTGCTCCTATCTTCTCTGATTCTTTTTTGATGTTAATATGGGCTTTAATGGAACCATGGGAAAAGAGAATCAGTTGCTCCGCCCTACGCAAATTGTGTTTTTGTAATTTAGGGTTTCTTGCCGTGAGAGAAATTTGTTGTTTGATTGATCGGAAAAGGAATTTTGTTTTGCAGCATGTGAACGTCTAATACTCTTAGAATCTGACCCAAAAGAATTAAGAGACTACAGCATTCTTCTGTATCATTGTGGGCTTTATGAGCAATCACTACAATATCTCAAGTTGTATATGGATAAAAAGGTACAATTGTTATGCGGCATGCTTTAGAACTAATAGATCTCTAGTATATTAAACAGACGAAATTGATTTGTTGCAGAGTAATTCATTACAAAAGCAACCGACCTATAAATTTAGGAACATGGAGGAAGATGCTGTGGAGAAATTGATGACACGCCTCAACCTCATCTCAATGGAGGATGGTTGGAGCAAGCCTTCGCATGTTAGAAATTTTCTTGGCAATAACTCTGAACCCTGGTAGAGCGTTATGTCTCACACACAGCAAGAAAGCCCTGTATTCTCGATTCTCACACCACAGGTGGATTATATTGGCAAAAGGTTCGCTTGTTAAACTCAATTCTCCATGTCCCCAAGGCATGGAGAGTCTCAGGAGGGTTTCATTTTCTTATGACCTTAGCAGCAAGCAAGGAACATCATCCAGTTAGAGCTAGTATCTCAAATAATAGCTCAATATCAGATTTTTTCCACCTTTTCTTCCTGCTGACTAGTGCAGAAGTTCAAAGTTTCCATGCTGTTAAAACATTTATCAACATTTGTAAATTGCTTGTACGTACTTATACATGCTTGTGCGAGGTGATATAGAAAAGTGCTATCTTAAACCTAAGTAAATATTTTTATTGCTTCTCTTTCGCTTGAACCCAGTAATAAAAATTCCAACTAAATTCATAGTAAAATATTTTTCCTTGCATGTTTTTATAACATCTCTCGCTTTCATAAACCAAATAACAAAGCTTCAGCCCTTCATCTTGTATGCATGCGTAGTGTTAACTGTACTTTAGAAACCTTCGCACAACTCTTGACAGCGTTCAGATGGAATCAGTCTAAAATTTTATTCTGCAAACCATCTAAGAAATTGAATTATGCCTCCGTCTTTTATTTTAAAAAAAAAAAAAAATCAAATGTCTAAAACTCTCTATAAATTCTCACATGGAAGTAGAACCAATCCCATTAAGGACCATTATCATCTTTTCCTTTTTCATCTCCAGGGCTTGGTGGTACCTTCCGTTGCAAGATTTCACCAAATAGCTGACCTTGGGACCAATTCACAGCTTCTAGTGGTTCCACAATACCTATTTTTGAAAGAATTCTTCCAGTTAAGACATTCTGGATGATAAGTTCAAATAATGCGAACATCCCCGAATGTCTCTCAAAAGGATTGCTATCTGTAAGTCTTGGAGCTTCCAAATGACCGTCATGGACACGCTCAATTTTAAATGACAAGTGTCCATTGATTTTCTTAACAAACATTTGGTTAAGTATTTTTCATACATACTTTCCTGTTCTAAACGTCTATATTTCAACAAAAACAAACATAATCACCTTGTGATACAGAGCACTGCAACTCTTAGTTTGCGCTTATTAAACATATCCCTTTGGTTTAGCTCTTAAAGTATTCTTTGTTTTTTTCTTACCAAAAAAAAAAAAAAGACTAAATTTCAGAGTAATTCAATGCTTATTCAAATAATTGGAAAATTATCCCATATTGCTATCATAATAATTGGAAAAGGATCAATCTTGAGATATCATTTTTGAGGGCAGCAAATGTTGCCAATTGTATTGATAGATCAAAGCACTGCCGAAGAAAGGTACATGTGCTACTTCTGGCAGCAGATTTTTGTGCTGGTCATGCATTTTGTCTGACTGCAATTTTACAACTTTGAAATGTGCATAGCAAATTCTTAACTACAGAGACAGTGCATTACTGAAGAATATCTTGCCAATCTACCCTTCCAACTCAACAAATGAAAATGTAGATAAACATCTTTCACCAACTTAGCCAACAATCACAAAACCACATACCCAGCACTCACAACTGTGGGACTTTTCAAATTTTATTGAACAAAATTCAAAGCTACAAAGCATACCTAAAGTTCCTAATCGACGCACGCAGACTTGCATAGTCCATTTCAAAACACATTTGTTTTTTGTACACAACTCTAAAAACCATGACCTCTAATAACTCTAACAACATGTACATAAACCACACTGATAATTTTGTCCCACAAACGATCTAAGAAACTGAAGTATAAAAGCCTCCATCTTCTATTAAACACTAAAGGACCCAACACTGCCCAAAACCCCACCACAAATCCAGGTGCAATGCTCACATAGAAATTGAACCAAGCAAATGATGTGGACTCTTTGCCATCATCTCCTGTTTCTGCCCCAGTGGGAGGCGTCGCTCCATCAGCACTGCAATTTTTCAGAGGAAGTCCACCAAGCTCTTCATTGCCCACGAAGCTGGATGAACTCAAACTTTGCAACTGAGTGCTGGAAGGGATTATCCCGCTCAAATTGTTGAAGGATAGGTTCAAATAGCTCAGAAATGTCAACTCGGCTAGGCTTTGAGGGATTTCACCAAACAGTTGATTTTGAGAGAAATCTACAGCTTCTAGTGATTCCATGGCACCTATATTTGAAGGAATTTTTCCAGTCAATGAATTTTGGGACAAATTCAAATACTGCAATCCTTGTAGACTTGTGATTTCCTTAGGAATCTCTCCCATTAACTTATTATTCGAGAGATCTAAAAATCTCACGAATTTAAGAATACTGCTATATCCATTCATGTTCCCTTTGGTGACAATGAAGGTGCTCTCATAAAATGGCCATGAAGAAGCATCTCCCTCCAAAAGGATACCTATGGAATCATCCTTACTAGCCATTGCACTGAAGTTGTTGAGACACTTGGGTATGGTACCCGAGAGATTGTTATCAGCAAAATCCAAAATATATAAAGAATTCATTAAACAAATCTCTTTAGGTATGTGGCCATGAAATTTATTTGAGCGGAGGTTGAGAATAACCATATTTGCAAGTGTTTCCCCCATCCATATTGGAATACTGCCTTCCAGTCCATTTTCACCGAAGTCTAGAGTGGATAAGCTTGTACAATTTTGAAGCGACAAAGGAATTTTGCCGGAGAGGTTGTTCTTGCGAAGATGCAATGACTCGAGATTGCTTAGAGTTCCAATGGACCATGGAATATTGCCACTAAGTTTGTTGTCTCTTAAAATCAGGACTTCCAAATGTTTCCATTTCATCCAACAATCTGGCATTTCCCCTGATAAAAGATTTCCTCCAAGGTCTAGAACTTCTAAATATCTTGGCTCATGCATCTTGTAACATAAGAACTTGGACATGGGTCCAGAAAATGAATTATCGGAAAGATACAGGGCTCTCACGTTAGAGAACATATATGGCAGTGGACCCTGGAAACTATTCGAGCTCAAGTCCACCAATTGATCAGAGAACCCAAGGAGTTGTCTATGAGGAATGCTTGATATATTTGAAATTACTCCAAATATTTGGTTGTAGGAGATATTTAAGTAATGAAAATTGGAAGACATATTCCAGAACCAAAAGGGAATGGTGCTAGCAATTCCTGAATTTGACAGATTCAGAGATGTTAAATACTTCAATGAATGAATCCAGTGGGGAAATTGAGGCCCAATTGTCCAACACCCCAAATCAATTTCATAAATATGAGATGGGGGTTTCCAATTAGGTCCAACGCTCAATCTCAATTGGTTCCCAGAAGCACGAAAACTTTGCAATTTACTGAGATTTGAAAAGTGAACTGCAGAAACATCGCCCTCCAATAAATTATAAGAAAGATCAACCTCCTCTAACTCTCTGAGTCCTCCAAAACTTACGGGAAGAGTTCCATTCAGATTGTTTTGAGAGAGGGACATAGATTTCACCAATGTTAAATCTCCTAGAGAGATGGGAAGTGGACCAGAAATGTAGTTAGTTGATAGATCAAGGCGAGATAAATGTTTAAATTGCCCAATATTATTGGGCAAATGACCAGATAGCTGACAACCACTTAAATTTAGAAACTCTAGCCCATTTGAAGCACAAGCAAACAGAATTTCAAAGATGTCATTTATCTCTTGGCTTAATTTGGTCTCCCACAAAATGAGCGACTTCAAATTACAGAGATTTTGAAACGATGCTGGAATTGTTCCTTCAAGTTTCGTCAAAGACAAGTCAAGGTCAATTAGAGAAGTCATGTTCCCAATATCACTCGAAATTTTACCTTGCAATTGATCATTACCACGAAGGTTGAGGAACTCAAGATGACTAAAACCATATAACCAATTAGGTATTGATGAATTAAAATCATTAAAAGACAGATCAAGTGCCTTGAGTGAAGTTATGTTTTGAAGAAAATCAAACATGGGACCTTGAAAAAAGTTACCTGACAAATCAAGGATGGAAAGAGATGAAAAGTTGACGTTTAGGATTGGAGGAACACTAGGAAGATGACAGAATGAAAAGTGTAATTCTCTTAGAGAAGGCAGTGTGTTGATGACATTCAACCAATTGGTGGCTTGACTGAGGTTCAAAAATGTCATATCAAGGAATTGTAATGAAGAAAGACCAGAAATCCAACTCAAATTGTCAACATATGGTGTACCATAAACACTGTGGAGATTAAGGTATTGCAAATTTGAGAGATTGCCAAGTTGATGAGGAATCATTCCTCCAAATCCTGCATTGGCGAGATCAAGGTGTCTTAAGCTCTTCACAGAGCCAAGGAATTTGGGAATAAGGCTTTCGTCAAAATTGTTGTTGCTGAGGTCCAGGTATTTCAAATGCTTCAAGTTGAGTAAAGATGGACTAATCTTACCTCTGAATGTCGACATCCTCCGATATTCATAATATTGACCACTTGCATCGGATGCAAAGTACTCATCCTCAGAAAGACTTCTAAGATGGATCTCAACGACATGGCCACTGAAGTTATCACAGATGATTCCAGACCATCTACAACAATTAGCATCGACAGTGCGCCAAGATGCAAGTCGATTTAAAGGGTCTATAAGCTCATGCTTGAACCTCAAAAGAGCTTCTCTATCACTTTCAATGCAGCCAGCACTGAAGCTTCCATAGCTGAGACCAAAGTTAAAAATTGTTGCTGAGAAGAGAAGCCAAGGGAAAGCAAAAGAAAAAGTAGAAGCATTCATTGCACCAATGACAGAGCTAGACCATATGGAGTAGTACAACAAAGAGGCTCACAGTGGAGTGCTATTTCTAGTGTCTTTCCGTCGATATCTCCCAACATTTCCCTGAAATGCATACGAAATTTCGTAATTGATGGAAATAGAAAGGATATTTCATTTGTAAGATTGATGGCCCGGTCAAAGTGGTAAATTGAAAATTTTGAAGCATTAACGGAAATAAATGTTTACAAGGCAAAGTTTTCTTTTCCATACTCCAAATAAAGGAAAGTAAACTTTGGTCATCTACGCAAGTCAAGTCTTTATAATACGACAATATGAACATTAAAAAAAAAAATCAATGGAAACGCAATAAATAACCCAAGTGTCTCTTTATCATGTATATGTGTGTGTAATGGAAAAGAAAAAAAAAAGTTTTTTTCTCTTTATTATTAATTTATATATTAAATGCAATAATATTATCAGAAAAATTAAATTTCTATTTCCAAGTCGTTTCCTTGCCGTAAACCAAATAAATTTCCAAGAAAGTAAAGTTTGATTATTAGCCCAAGTCAAGTCTTTCTAATAACACCAAAATATCAATAGAAACGTAATAAATAGCCCTACATCTCTGCATTTTTTTTTTTGGAGAGGAGAGAGAAAAGTGGGGGATTTTTTTTTTAAATGAATTTTGCTTTATTTTATTTTTAAATTGAAGAGGAAATAATAAAAGAAAAATAACGCTTTTTTTTTCTTCTCATTTCCAAATAACAAAAGAATAATAATGATTCCCCTTTATTTTCTATCCTTTTATATTTTCCCCATCCACACAAAGTTAATTAGTCAATTTTCAGTGAAACAATCACAATGATAAAACAAATAAAAAAAAAATTATGTATAGACGATAAGTTTGTGTTTTGGATTTATTAAGTTTCAACATTATATTAAAATTAATAGTTATAGAACTATTTGAATAATAAAAAATTTCAAAATAATTAATGAATATTTTTTTGTACTTAATTTAATTTGTTTGAATTTCGAGTAATATGGTTAATATTTTCTTAATATATAATAATAAAATTGCAGCTTAATTTCCTCAAAATCCTTTTCTTTCTTTAAAAATATGTAATATAAATGAAAATTTACCATAGTTTTTGTTTTTTTTTTTTAGTTTTAATTACTCCATTTTCAAATAAAAAAAAAAACTTTGTTTTCATTACTATCTGATCATTTAATTTACTTTTACCTAATAAAAAATAAAAAAAAAATAACAAAGAAGAAATTATTCTTTATTTTTCATTCCCTGTAGAAAATTTCCCAACAAGGCCCTAAGATTCAGTAACAAGTCCTAATAATATGAAATATCCCATCAACCACAACCAAAAGAAGAAGCCTCTTACCATCACAAGGCACATCTTCAAATTTAGAAAAAAAAAAAAAAAAAAAAAAAAAAAAGCAATAAATCAAGAACATTGCTCTCGAGCCACACCAACCCTTGAATTGGGAACATCAAAAAGTATCCTATGATTTTGTTGCTGCATGTTGGCTATCACATTCAGAACCGAATTCACGTTATCTGGTGCAGCTGCCATGGCCAGGCATGTCGTGCTTCCTGCTGTACTGTGAATCAGTATGTTTTCTGGTGGCAATGTCACGTTCATGCCGGAGAACATGAATGTTATGGTGGGCGCTACTATTGGTACTGAGTAACATGTGTCAAATCCACCTAGAGATGTCACCGTCGCGTTCCCAACTCGCTTTCGGAATTCGTCGCGGACAGCCGTGTAGGCCGGCGTCACTAGCCGGGTGAATACAGTTCCTGTAATGAAGGAGATTACGGCACTTCACTTAGTTGCTTGCTTTAAATACGAATAGTCGTTAAAATCAAACACGAAATATGTTGCCGCCAGCCTAACTTCAAAAAATAAAAATTTACAGACTATATACCGGAATCGAAGATGGTCCCAGCGCCGGTGGTTGGATCGAAAGCCAAAGCATTAGGAGGAATATCAACAACTCTTCTTCCAACCCTAATTGCAACCAAGTTGACATAGTAGAGAGATGATCTCCTAGGATTTTTGAGCAATGGTGTAGTCTTGATCCTCTTGGGCTGTCCAATGGGTCCAAGCCTCAAAGACCCAGAAAAGTTGAGAGACCTAAAGCTAGGAAGGCAGTATGAGAAAGTTGACTGGTATAGGTTCTGGGATTGTGACAAAAGAGATAATGGTCCTCTGCCAAGGCCCAGAAGCCCCTGAGGAGGCACTGAACTGCCTGTGGCTTTTGTAATGCAACCAAAGGTGTAGCCAGGGACAGAGTCAGTCGCCAGAGTGACAGTGTCCTGCGAGAGGTTTGCTGCTATGGAGGAGCTGCCGTAGGTCAAGTTGAATGTGCACGCGCTTCCACCGCAAGTGGGGTTGGGTACCTGAAATTTCACATGCATTTGAGTGTATTATTAATCTTGTGAATTGTGAAAATTGTTCACAGATATGTTGGAATGTGGCTCCTTTCTAGATTCTCTCTTATTATTACTCTCGTGAACTTCCTGACACTGGGTCCTGCAAGCTACAGACATGAGCTTTTGTCCCCTCGAGAAAAAGAAAAGTTCCTTTAAAACACAGCCACTGCGCAAGGAACAAAAATTATGAGTTAACGGGAATCATCAATTACCTGATTGCACTCAGGAGCTTGGCAGCCAAGGGTCTTGAAGGTTGTAGATTGAGCAGAGTCGAAAACAGTAGAGGAACACCCAACGCAGCCACTGCAAGGAACCCAAGCAGCATCATTGCTAGTATCCACTGCCAAGAGCAAGGTCTGGGCTGGGGTTCCAATCTTGGCCCTAACGATATAGGTTGGGCTCTGAATGATCTGCCTGCCAGAGGCAATTGGCACCACAGATTTCCCAGCCACTAAGCTTGACAAATATTGAAGCCTAGCCTGGTCCTTGGCCTGCATTTGGAGCACGCTCTCTTCCCATGAGAGTGGCTTGGATGACCTAAATGGGGAGCATGGGCTGTAAACATGAAAGACTTGAAGGTTTGAGCCTTGGTCTTGGGTGCTACACTTGGGGTTCAATCCCTGGGCTAGAGAAAAAAAGAGAAGAAGTAGAGAAAGGAAGTGGAGTTTCATGGTGGTTTTGAGGAAAAGGAAGGTTGTCAAGCTTAACGGTTTAGAGTAAAAAAGGGGAAAGGTATGTGGAGATTTATAGGGGGGAGGAGTATGGCATGGCTAGTGGGGGTGCAGTAGAAAGTAGAAACCAGCTATTAGCAAGTGGGTTGTTCGTAACAGACTGTATTCCATTTTCTTTTGAAGCTAAGCTGGGCCTCTTGTGCCCTTGTCAATTCTTACCTAAAAGGATAATATTTTATTTTATTTTATTTCAATATTTTAGATATAAATATTTAATGATATAGTATATTGTAAGAGTTTTGGGTTACAACTTAATTTCTCTACTCTTTTGGGTTGTATTCATCATATATATGATTTGGTTAGGACATTGGATTCTTTCTAAATCACTAGAATTTCATTACTGCTTTGCAATTTACTGTATTCTCCAATCATCAATATTTTGTTTCTATGTACGTACACTCCAACGTCTAAAAAACTTAAAGAGTTTCTGTTTAATTATATATATGAACCATACGTTTCAAGTAAAGTGAAGAAATCGTCTTGGTTTAAGAAGGGAAATAAAACATTAACTAAACAAAAAAGACAAATAAAACTAGGACAGTGAAAAGTAGAAACCAATCTTCAGCTAAACCTATATTCTAAAGAAAACCCACTTTATTATAATCTGATTGGACATTCCAAAGTAGGACTAAAATAATGTAAAAAGAAAAAGGTTCAGAACCCAAATCATGATTTGTTGAAGATTTCACTTTTTTATAGGAGCAATTATTGTGGATTGACTGTGCATGGTCTAAACACACATATAGAGAAATCAGAAATGGGAAACAAGAGAAATTTTTTTATTCCAATTAAGTTAAGATCTTGATCTGATTGCTTAATTATATATTCATAAGATATATAGAAAATAGAGGAGCAAAGGAAGATTCGCCTTGCAGCCTGTCTGTCTTATATGTTGGTTTTGTTTCTTTCTTCCCGTTCATATTTAAACTCCTTGCTTCGTAAAATGCAGTGGATAAAATAATAATAATAATAATAACAAAGCAAATTAACTAGTGCAGTCAAGCTCAGCTCTGTTAGGGTCAACATTTTTGCTGCAATCTTATTATTATTTATTTATGTCCATTAGATATTGATATGAATCTAATAAAAATACAATTGCATGTGATCTGCGAGTGTAACAATACAGAAACGCCTACAAAATTCCATATGGACCTATTTATGTCGGTGGCATTCCAATACTTAATTTTTACAGAATTAGATGCAAGTTGACAGACTGATTAAGTGGTTGGTTCTTATGTAGTAGAAGTTGTTGTAAGAATTCAAACCTTAGTATACAAAATCAATCATATAATTAGCAAAGTTTTGGTAGAGATTAATGATGAAAAGTTGGTCAGCTCAAATAAATCAAAAGAGAAATCAGAAATAGTGAGCAGACATGTGAATGCTCAATCATTTTACCTTCTCGTGAACCAACTTATGGGCAATAACATGATCATAATGATGTCTTTCTTTCTTTCTTTCTTTCTTTCTAATTGGACACCTCCATATTCAACAGTTAATTCTTTTTGGGGGGAAAATCTTTTCAACAGGTGTTTTAACGTACAATCGAATGTGTATATATCAAACGATTTTATACTTGAAATAAAATTGGCTACAGCTTTCTTTCTTTTCTTACGCAACATCATCTTCTCACAGCATAAAAATTGTTAATCAAGGGTCCTAATTCCGTGGAAAGCAACATCTGGAATTATGGAAAAGAAAATCCCTACCAATATACGTTTTTAAGAAAAGAACCGTTACAGCAATATCATCCGCATTATGACGTCCAGTAGCAGCCTTGTCTACTTTCAACAATGCACCACCTCGATCAACAATAAATTTCAATTTTCAATTTTTTTTATTTTTTTATTGCGGTGCGGAGGAGGGTGATTTACCTGACGACAGAGGACACCACAAAATTTGCAATTATTCTTTAAACAATCTTCAATGGCAATCCGTACTAGAAATTATATAGAAAAAAAAAAGGAAAATCACTGAAACAGAATACCACCAAATCTTTTTTTTTTTCTTCAAAACTTTCCAAGTGTATAAAAGTGATTATAACACATTTATTCGTAAAAAATTAAGTTTTGTTTGGTCGAAATAATTCAGAACTTATTTTTAAAAAGTATTAATTAAAATTATATTTATTTAGTTGAATAAAAGTATTTCTTATTTTAATGGAGATAAAATAATTTACTTTTTCTCGTTTAGTTAAATTATTTTACGGGAATTTTACTTGTAAAAAATTATTTTATGGAAATTTCACTTCTAAAAACGTAACTAATTCGAATCAAATAAAGTCTTAATAAAACATCAAATTATTAAATATTAAATAGGGGAAAATATGATTTTTTTAATATGATAAACTAAAGTTACATCAGAGAAAATGGCCTAAAAATTCGCCATTACAATAATTATCAAAGTGAAATCCACATTTGTGGTGTGTGAGGGAAAATATCAAAGGGAAGAGATAAGTGAATTAGCTCTCTGCTGCAGCCTTTTTGCTTACCTTTTATTGCCATTGCTCTTCCTCAATCACTCATCACCTTCTCTTCCTTTTTCTCTCTCACTACTTCTTCTGTGTGCATAGTGAGGACGATAGCGAAATATGTGTCACGTGAGATGCTTGCATGTCTCTCTTTCCCGACAACCATAGACTTGTTCACGCCCCCGCATGTTTTCTATTCTATGCCTTTTCTTCTCTCTGAAACTTTATTCCCCTGAAGATAATTTTTTATTATTAATTTTTTATGAAAATTTCCAGAGAACATTACTAATGCCATCATTCCTCATAAACTAAATCTAGTTCTGCATTTGTTATTTAAGAAGGCAGCTATTAACTAATCAGCCAAAAATAGTAAAATTGTTGAGTTAGAATTTATTTTTTAAAATGATATCTTTATTTATTTTCTAAATAAATTTATGACCCTTGTTTTGGAAGAATTCTGTAATTAATATCACTAATAATACGAAAATTTATATAATAAAGAATAGCTCTTAACTTTTTGAAAAAATAATATATAAAAACTTAAAAGTTTTAGTTTTGGTGATAGATGATTATATATATATATATATATATCTTAGCATATAAACTTAAATTGGAGTATTTTTTTTTTATAAAATAAAAGAAATAAATAATGGGGTAAGTAAAATGAGAATAATAATAATAATAATAATAATAAACTTATCCGTGAATGTGGGGAAGGGCAAAGTGGTGTTTTGGCCATGAATATGGACGATAAAGAAATAGGTTAAGGATATACGTCCCCCACTAAGGCACTAAGTGAAGCCCCCCCCCCCCCCCCACCTCAGGGGACCGACCGCAACCCTATCAAGAAATAGAAAATAGGCTCATTTCATGGACTGCGTTTGTGGAGTATGGGCCTATTGGAAAAAGCCTCGTGAACCTAACATTCTTTAAGTGGTCGGCTCCACCACCAGGAATGGCTACCCAGTCCCCCTCCTCTTCCTATTTGCTTGTATTGCCTTCAGAATACGTATCATCCCATCTCCTTTGGTTTATGAAAATCAATGCTCTGTAGAAATTTATTTTGACAAGCTCAGCTCAATCTCTTGCACTTTCTTTAAGTCACGACTTGGAATCAACTGTATGTTTTGATATTTAAACTATTCTCTTACAACCTTGTATCCCGTATACAGTTTACTAGATACTGACTTCGCGAAAAAAAAAGAAAGGGGGAAAAAGTAGGTACTGTGTTATATATTATTATACCATGTGCTTCTTACAATTATGCACAAAGAAAGAGAGATGGGGTTAACGTCATGTCCTGGAAGTGGACCGCAACAAAAGCACCAATCAGACATCATTAAGTGCCCAACGCACTAGCTTTCTATTCTACTAAGGAAAATCTCGAGCTTGAAAGAAGGTTCAGCATCTAATTCAAACGCTTAAAATGGACATTTGTAGACACGCCTGCCCTTCAGAAAGTATTTAACACTTGATGCTAATTCCATTTACGAGCATTCTATATTATTTGCATTTCATCTAACATAGTGCTGTGTTGGCCCTAGTAACACCACAGGACCAACAGTGGACCACCTATCTCTGCCAAATCGTCACCACCAGAAATTACCTTCTGCCATCTTCACCATCAACACAAATATCTCTCACTTCCATTCTTGTCGCCACCACCACCACCTCCATGCTACAGCAACCCTGTAGTTATCGTGGACATTGTTCATTACCACCACTGTTACTGCTTTATCATACATCGCAAAAATTTATAATATTCAACTTCAAATCCATCCCAATCCAATCCCCTTCAATCAATGCTTCGCTGCATCTCAATTTCCTCATCCAAATACGCACCAATAAACAAAGCTTGTTGTCTTTTCGATACTTCTTATAACTGTCAAAAATGCCATTGAAAATACTCAAACATCTTAAAAACTCATCACTGATTAATTTAAAGTCCAAAACTTTATCCAAAGCCCATAAATAAACAACATGCATAAAATGTAAAGGCAGAAACTTCTTGATACTTGCCTCACTTAGCCAGAGTGTCATCTTATAAAAGTAGCAAGTGTTGATAAAATTCTAACTTTTCCATTTGAACCTGAGGGCCAAGTTTTTTCAATTATAAATAGCCGTCTAGCCCTCTTGTGCATTTAAATAATGAGTGCAAATTAAAAGTCAAGCAGAAAAAATAATTGGAGAAAATATTTATATTTAAATATACTTTTTTCTTTGTTGTAAAAATTACAGTCTTTAATGAAATTAATATTTTTTAATGAGTATAAATTTTAATTGTGTCCCTATCCACTCCAATTCCCGCAAAACACCTACCAGTATAAATGCAATCTTAGTAGATTTTTCTTTTAATAAATTGCCTTCCATATGCAACTTACGTTTGCATACGTGGACAAAACACTTCATTACTTTACAGGCTAGGCTGACTAGGAGATGCACCTCATTTCTGTTCTGCAATATTAATGTTTAGAGCGTTAAGCTTTGCCATGTAGCCATATACATTAATTCATCTCTCTCAATTTTTCATCTGCCGAAGATGAAGGGAGAATAAAATTTCTCATGTGTTTTCCTAAGCGCCCAAGACTGCACTTTGTAATCCTATAGTTAATTTACACCTCTATATTACCGTAACCCTTGTTTTGAGAAATAATTAGCCTAAGAATTCTAAACCATGGCTATGGATCAAAGTTTCACCCATCCGAAAAATAAAGTTATATGGGCTTGATCACCTGGACTGCACTCGTATCTACTCGGTTTCCCAATTAGGGATATTGTTGGCTGTAGCTTCATCCAACATCTTCATTCTCCACTGAGACATTAATAGGGATGAGATCGAATATCTATCCATTGAGATTTTCAGTTGCAAGAATACAGTTTGGCAGAATATGCAGCAGCTCCCCAATTTAAATCCTTAGTTTTCTCAGTCAAATAAACCACCACATGGCAAAATCTATATGGCATCTCAAAATCTTACTAAAGTTAGTTTGGATACTGATTTCAGTGCAAAGAATGAACCTTTCCGAAGAATTAATGTGCTGCACGCATAGCTGAAGCTACAGCATAAGCATACCGGAGCTCAACAAGAAATACAGGAACGCTATGAGTAATTTAATATGGACTTCCTTCTTAATTCTAAATTTTATCAGTCTCCTTGTCATCTTTCATTTTCAGGGAAAAATTCATCCATGTAGGAGCAATTTTTCCTGAATAATATAAGTTCCAACTGTCCAACAGAAATACAAGGGGAATATAATAGCTAAACTCAAGCAAGTATGACAACATCAAGGATAATAACATAGGCATTTCAATATCATTAGAAAAAAAACAACGAGTATTGTGATGAGTTTTTTTCTATGTAAAGTTGAGAGTTCGATTATAGCCTTTCTGGCCATTGTAAAAAAGCCCAATCTATTTTTAGCACTACGCATCCCAGATTACAAAATTAAAAACCATATCGCAGCAAGCATCAAGGATAAGATGCATATGATAATTAAGATGAAAAATCCATTAGGGAAAATTAGAGGAAGACGAAAATAAATGACATGAAGTGAAAAATCATCCAGAAAAAGAAGCCATTTAGTTTTAGGGGACTTCAATTGTAGTATTAGTTAAAAATATTTGGGCTATACATCTTATTTAAAATAATTTAAATTATAATAATATTTGTTTCGCATAATTTTCTCCTTCATTTATCAGATTCCAGTTAATTAAGAAGGTATTTTAAAAATTCCAAACATTGATGTGAAAATATATGCATTAAGAATCACAGAAGAAGAAGACGTAGAGCATTAGGAAATTAAAAGAAAAAAAAAAGATTAGGTAAATACAAAAACAAAAGGAATATGCCCAACCAGGAGTTGGTATACCCAGTCACACATCAGATCTTATGCCATGTGAGGCTGATGGCCGGCACATGGCATGGCATGACTTGTGATGTGTATTTGCCGCGACTCACAGCTAAAATGTTAATATATTAATTTGCCTGGAAAAAGTCAATTAACATCCTTTATTTTAGTGGTTAACTTTTCATATATTATTTTTATAAAAATATATTTTGTTAGCATGTAGAGTTAGGCTTAGTGTAGAAGATTCTAATAGCTTCATTTAGATTCTTCCGTATATGTACACTTTATAAATTGGTTTATAAGTGTACTTAGTACATATTTTGAATTCACTTTTAATAAAATTACTGTTTACCATTAGTCTAAAATAGTATCAGAACGAATCTCTTAAAACATTTTCTCTCCTTTTTTTTTTCTCTTTCTTTTATCTCGAGAACCTTCTCATACTCAATGCTGAACGATGGAAGAAAGGAGCTCTCTACTGATTCTAGTAAAAGAAATCACTAAAAATATGATCGATTACATTGCAAAATTCTGACAATACAGCGATACCGCTTGTGTCTATCCAGCTAAATGAAACTAATTACAGAGGCTGGATTCAAGCAATGAAGATTACACTTTGGAGCCAAGAACAAGCTAGGGTTCGTGGAAGGAAAAGTGACCATGCCAGACGATGGTTATGAGAACTATGAGAGATAGAAAAAGATGCGATTATATGGTTATATCGTAGATTTTAAACTCTATTTTGAAAGAGTTGGTTGGAAGCTTTCTCTACATTACCAACGCTAAAGAACTTTGGATCGAGCTCGAAGAGAGATACGGTGAAAGTAATTGACTGGTGATTTATCAAATCAAGTGAAAAATAGTATCGATCTCACAAGAAAATCTCTCTACAACAACGTACTGCAGCAAGTTGAAATAACTCTAAGATGAATTAGCCAACATCGTGCCGATACCTCCCTGCAGTTGTGAATTTGGATCTGAAAAATTCGCACGAAAATCCACAATACAGATCATCTCATGCAATTCCTCATTGGCCTCAACTGTAACGACCCGGAAACCGGACCGCTACCGGCGCTAGAATCCAGATCGGCTTAAGGCCGCGGGGACCCGTAGCAAGCCAAACATTCATCCTGTATACCTGTTTAATCCCATACATGATCAATACATACATAAAAATTTTGAACTTTTCTTTTCATTCATTCACCAAACTCAACCTGTGCATGCACAACTCATAAACATCAACCCCACACTGGAGTCCTCATCAAATACTCCAATGGGGTAACATAACATTTATTAAGTTTTGTTTACATAAACATCATTAAAATCATGTATTCAAAAGGGATTAACAACATACTAGGGTCAAGCACAACTCTAATACTCAACAACATCATTACCTTACATAACTGTTTAATACTATTCATTACATTTCAATATTTATCATGTCCGCCACTAGCTATTACATAACCATGACTTTACTCTAGCTGACCTCCTGGTCTATCCCGTACCTGCAAACCTGGGGGATTAAGGGAGTGGGGTGAGCTACTAGAGCCCAGTGAGCAGAATAACATAAAACATCATATTAACATTCATGCTTTCATGAAATGCGTCACATCACAAACAAATCACATCAAGGATGAATTTATCACCTATAGCCCTCTACACATTCCAATAGTGCCAGGGGCGTAGAATGGGCCTCACTGGTCTTTCACCGTATCATTACCATCTCATAACATATCATATCATAGTGAGGGCCAAAGGATCATCCAACATTCATCCACATCATCAACATATTATGCAATGCAACATATTCGTGAATTCTAATGCAAGCACCCTAATATATCTCATGGCATTCATGACGCGTGAATCATGCTAAGAACTGATTTATTTACTTTAAAGCATAAAGAGTTATTCCACTCACCTCTGGCTGATGCTCTAAAGACTCTGAAGCAACTAACTCATTGCTGGGGTCCTCGGTTCCTCGGGTCTGAACCTACACAGGTGGACTCAAATGAGGGACCAAACATACATGAACATGACTCTAAAATACTCCCCAAAAACCCCCTAAAACACCTTAAAACAATCATAGAAAACATGCAAAGGAAGGCAGGACAGGGCACTTTCGGCGGCAGGTTCGGCGGCCGAAAGTCCCTCCAGAGACGAAAGTCATGCACCTTCGGCGGCACTTTCGGCGGCCAAAGGTTCCCTCCAGAGACGAAACTCATGCATGTTCGGCGGCACCTTCGGCGGCCGAAACTCCCTTCTAGAGCCGAAAGTCCTCTTTCGGGGGCAGGGTTCGGCAGCCGATACATGCTACCACAGGCAGGTTCGGCGGCCAAAAGAGCCTTCGGCTGCCGAACCTGAGTTCTTCCCAAGGGCATAAACTCAGCCTCTAACATGCACAAAAGTCTCCCAACTCATTCAACATGCATTTACCTATTCTACAACATGCAAACTCAAGCCAACAAGCACATAGGGGTCTCAAACTAACTTAAACCCCAACCAAAACACATCAATCATACACATACTACCCACATTGCTCATAAACATAACATAAACCCATAAACTCAACAATAACCTAAACATGCATTTCTACCCCACAAATCTTCATAAAACTTCTTTAACACATACAAGGAAGGTTGGATCTAAGCTTACCTCTTGAAGATCGAGAGGAAAGACGATCCTAACTTGGAGATGGGGAGAAATCAACTCTTTGGTCTCCAAGCTTCAAAACTTGCTCTTTTGCTCAAATATCTTCAAACCAAGATAAAACTTGTTAAAACATGAAAGATCGAAGGAAAAACATCAAAAATGACCATGGGAGAGCATGGACTCACCATTGTTCGAAAATGGGGAGAAACCTTTTATAAGGGCTGCCAGACCACCTTTCGGCAGTCTAAAGTGCCTCCAAAACTCATGCAAGTTCAGCGGCCGAACAAGAGGTTCGGCGTCCGAACCTTTGCCTCTTTCGGAAGCCTAACTTGCCCCCCTAAACCATCCAATGTTCGGCGGCCGAACCTGAAAATGCCTCCATAGTCTTTTTCATTCAAAACTCAATTTCCTTCTTACTTAAAATCATAAAACACATTAAAACATTTTATAAAAACATGATTTTACCCTTCTAGAGGTTTCCGACATCCGATATTCCACCGGACGGTAGGAATTCCGATACCGGAGTCTAGCCGGGTATTACATCAACGATGCCTTCATCAGGTTCGAAGCCAAGTTCTGCTTCTGGATCCACTACCAATACCAACACCAACCGTGAATAAAGCGTTCTCAATGGTCTTATGCGTGGAATCGCAGAAGAAAGTTCAAATGAATATTAAAGAGCATACTAAAATTATTGGTCTCATGGCAATAGGAGAGAATATCAAAAGTACGACACAAGCAAAGGCCACTGTGATTATTGCAATTTGGATGGACACACATGAGCGGGATGCTTCAAGTTGATCGGTTATCCAGACTGGTTCAAGAACAAGAACTTCATGAACCTAGGGACTTCTAAATCAAGATATAATGCTCATGTATTACATTTAGATGGTCACAGTACAGGATCAATTCCTGAAACATTAATAGACAATATTGGATCTATCATGATCACTAAGTTGAACAAGATTGAAGGAGTCAATTCCAAACTTGAGTTCTTACAACAGGAGACGAATCGATTGATCAAAGGTAAAGCCATTGCTACAGTGAACACAGTCAATTCACATTCAGCCTATACCTATCATCCAACTGACTACTTTGGTAACCACTCTAATCCTTGCTATTTCAATGCACCATCTATTTCTTTAATATTGAATTGTTTTGCTTTAATGACAAAAAAAAAAAAGAAGCATAAATTATTAACACTAGAGCATCAGATCATATCACACCTTGTAAATGTTATATGCCATAAATCTCTACAATTGTTTCACCTATAATTGTCCATTTACTAAATAGTTCTTCCATTCAGGTCTCACATGTAGGCACCATTATATTGTACGCACGCATGAAATTGCTAAATATCCTCTTTGTTTCTAATTTCAATGTAAATCTATTGTCTTTGTCCAAGTTACTTAAAATCTCTTACTTGACATTAAAATTCTACTCATCTTGTTTTTTCTTTCAGGACCCAGAAGAATAATTCTATAATTGTTGGAAGAATAACCAATGGGTTATACATCTTAGATAGTACTAGTTTCAGTAGTTCCATCATTCAGTCCTGCTTTGATCCTGTTTGTAATGTGATATCTTTCAATCTCCCTATAAATACTAAGATTGATGATTGTAATAAATGGACTGTCTCTTTTACAAATTTTGTAATACCCGGCTAGACTCCGGTATCGGAATTCCTACCGTCTGATGGAATCTCGGATATCGGAAACCTCTAGAAGGGGAAAATCATGTTTTCATAAATGTTTTAATGTATTTTACGGTTTTAAGCAAAAAGGAAATTGAGTTTTAAATGGAAAAGACCAAGGAGACATTTCCAGTTTCGGCCGCCAAACCTCTAGTTCGGCCGCCGAACATTGGATGGATTAGGGGGGCAAGTTAGGCTTCCGAAAATCTCAAAAGTTCGGCCGCCGAACTTGCATGAGATGTGGGGGCACGTTCGGCTGCTGAAAGGTGGTCTGCCAGCCCTATATAAGAGCTCCATGGCCGAAACGGGCGAGTTTTCTCCCCATTTTCGGCCACGGTGAGTTCTTGCTCTCCTATGGTTGTTTTCAACGTTTTTCCTTCTGATCTTTCATGTTTTAACAAGTTTTATGTTGATTTGAAGAGATTTGAGCAAAAAGAGCAAGTTTTGGAAACTTGGAGACCAAAGAGTGAATTTCTCCCCATCTCCGAGTTGGATCGTCTCTCCTCTCGTTCTTCAAGAGGTAAGAGTAGATCCATAGTTCCTTTAATGTTTTAAGTAAGTTTTATGAAGTTTCATGGGGTAGAAATGCATGTTAGGTTATTTTTGAGTTCATGGGTTTATGTTGAGTTAATGTGCAATGTGGATTGTTTAATGTATGTTTGATGTGTTGTAGATGGGGTTTAGGATAGTTTGAAGCCCCTAGGAGCTTGTTTGCTTGAGTATGCATGTTGTAGAATAGGAAAATGCATGATTGAATGAGTTGGGAGGCGTTTATGCATGTTGAGCTGAGTTTTTGCCCTTTTGGGGGAAACCAGGTTCGGCAGCCGAAGGTTCTTTCGGCCGCAGAACCTGCCTGTGGTAGCATGAATCGGCTGCCGAACTCTGCCCCCGAAAGATGACTTTCGGCTCTGGAAGGGACTTTCGGCCGCCGAAGGTGCCGCCGAACATGCATGAGTTTCGTCTCTGGAGGGAACCTTCGGCCGCCAAAAGTGCCGCCGAAGGTGCATGAGTTTCGGCTCTGGAGGGCCTTTCGGCCGCCGAACCTGCCGCCGAAAGTGCCCTGTTTAGCCCTCCATTGCATGATTTCTATGATTGTTTTAAGGTGTTTTAGGGGGGGTTTTTGGGGAGTATTTTAGAGTCATGTGTATGTATGTTTGGTCCCTTATTTGAGTCCACCTGTGTAGGTTCGGATCCGAGGAACCGAGGACCCCAGCAGTGAGTTCAGCTGCTTCAGAGTCAGTAGAGCTTCAGCCAGAGGTGAGTGGAATAAACTCTTTATGTTTTAAAGTAAATAAATTAGCATGATTCACGCATCATGAATGCCATGAGATATATTAGGTTGTTTGCATTAGAATTCACGAATATGTTGCATTGCATAATATGTTGATGATGTGGATGAATGTTGAATGATCCTTTAGCCCTCCCATGACATGATATGGTATGATATGATACGGCACGGAAGACCAGTGAGGCCCATTCTACGCCCCTGGCACTATGTGAGAGAAAGACCAGCGAGACCCATTCTACACCCCTGGCACAGTTGGAATGTTATGTTATGATATGTTATGTAAGAGAAAGACCAGAGAGGCCCATTCTACGCCCCTAGCACAGTTGGACCACTTAGAGGGCTAAGGGTGACAAATTCATCCTTAATGTGATTAGTTGTGATGTGATGCATTCCATGATATCAAATGTTTAAATAAAATGTTTTATCATTCTGCTCACTGGGCTCTAGTAGCTCACCCCTCTCCCTTAACCCCCAGGATTGCAGGTACAGGGTAGACCAGGAGGTCAGTAAGAGTAATGAAGTTATGGTCACGTAATAGCTAGCTGTGGACATGTATATATTGTAATGTAAAAGTATAGTATAGAAATGATATGTAATGATGTCTATTGAGGTTATAGTTGTGCTTGACCCTAGTTGTGTTAATCCCCTTTGTTTACATGATCTTTTAAGTGTAATAATTTTAATAAATGACTATGGTTAACCAAACTCAATGTATGTTATGTCGCCCCATTGGAGCATTGATGAGGACTCCAAGGAGGGGTTAATGTTTATGACTATGTAATGTATAGTGCATGCACAAGTTGAGTTTGGTGAATGAATGAAAGAATGAATGAATGTAAGGAAAAGTTCAAATTTTTTATGTATGTTGTTGATCATGTATGGGATTTAACAGGTTCATAGGATAAATGTTTGGCTTGCTACGGGTCTCGGCGGCCTTAAGCCGATCTAGATCCTAGCGCCGGTAGCGGTCCGATTTTCGGATCGTTACAAATTTAATCACAAAAGTTTCTTTTTCTATTCTGCATGCTAGGTTAGGTCACTCTTCCTATCAAAAGATGTCTCATATACATAACTTTAAGAAATAATATTGATACTAGTTATTTGTGCTCATTATATCCCTTAGCCAAAATGTCTAGATTGCCTCTTTATAAAAATAGTATTGCCACAACTTCTTTTGAGCTGATTCATGTAGACTTATGGATGCCTTTATTGTACATTTTATTACTGATGTTAGATTTATCATTATTATTATCGATGACAAAACTAATTCATATGAATATATATACTTAAGTTAATTGAAAGGATTAACATACAAATATACATAGTTCTTGAATAAAAACTAAATGTATAAAAGCAAAAATTGACTAATACAAAAATAAATAGACATATATATAACATTAACTCACAATTAAGAACTTCCATCACATTACAGGTTATCAATTAATATCACAGGAGGGTTTTAACCGTCTTGAATTTAGAATTAATTAGGAGTAAACATTAAAAATATAAAACTTTTTATATTTATTTTAAGTAATAAATATCAAAAAATTTATAAATATAAGTTTTTTTTTATATTTATTTTAGATAATCTAATCAATCAATAGAAAAATTATTGATTTGATATATATAGATTTTTATCTCATGAAAAGTTTAACCATTTTAAATTTATAAACATTAGAAATATAAAATTTTTTATGTTTATTTTAAAAAATAAATATAAAAAAATTTATAAACAGATAATTTTTTGATATTTACTTTAGATAATAAATATTCTTAGATATTTATTTTAGACAATAAATATCTAAAAAATTCACATATGGTTCAACATTATTTATGAGATTTTTACCCTATCTAATACATGTTAAATTAGAATCATAATATTTCTTATACGGTTAATAGAAAAAAAAATTAATATATATTTTTTATTCTTTTTATATTAAATTAAATAGGATATTAAATAAATTTAATTTTTATTTTTATTTTTTCATAAAAGGAATAAACAATATACAAAAATAATATAAAAAATCTCGTTATTCCTCTACTCTCATATTTATATATATTATAGACAAAATTAATTTTTCATAATTCTGAAAATTTATATTTAAATGAGTGGAAAAAAAAAAAGTAACAGTAAAATTTAGTGATTGGTGCAGCCAATTGAGTAAAAAATACAAAACCGTGGTGATTGGTCTGTGCTTTTAGTTCCATAAAAAAGACAGCACTGTATTATTTCATTTCCCTGCTTCTTCACCACACCCCCCCCCTCTCGCTCTGCTTGAGCAAATCTACAGCAAAGAACCGGATATGGAGGCAGCTCTGGCAGCAAACCCAATCATCAAAGTTGCTGCTCTATCTGGCTCTCTTCGCAAAGCCTCCTATAACCGCGGCCTCATTCGTGCTGGTACCTATCACTCCTCTCCCTTTTTCTGTATTTGTTCTATATGTTTTGAGTTCACCTCCATCTATGAGTTGGGTTTTTGATGCTTTATACATGAACTAGTTGCGAGTTGAGATTTTCCTTTTGATTTTTGAAGTGGGTTTTTCTTTTATGTACTTTGATATTGTTGTCGTTTGATTGAAGCAATTGAATTAAGCAAGGAATCAGTGACTGGTCTTCAAATCGAGTACATTGACATATCACCTTTGCCTATGCTGAACACCGATCTTGAAGGACCTGACGGTTCTTTCCCACCGGTCGTTGAAGCTTTCCGCGAAAAGATTGTTAAAGCCGATAGCATCCTTTTCGCTTCCCCCGAGTATAATTACTCTGTAACTGGTATCTCTCCGCTCCCGCTGATCAGTAAATTCATTGCTTGTTTTTCTCCCATATATTTTAACATGTAGGAAATTTTATTTCTTTCCTTAAATAGCTTGGGGATGGATTCAAACTGCTGCTTTGAGTAAAAGGCAGTAGAAACCAAGTCCATTTCTGCAAAATTCTAATTTCATGGTTTTAAATAATTTGGAGAAAATCATGACTTCCGAATTTTACAGTATGTACAGTGCAATGTTGTTATTTGTATATCCACATGCCTTACTGTTGATTTAACTCTCTTTATTATTAATGGCAAGACGTTGGCCATTTTTAATTTGGAGTGAATATGTGTTTGGCCATTTTTAATGGCAAAATGTTGGTTGTTTGAGGCTTTCAGCATTACTTCTTACCACGATTGAAAGCCTTGATTTGTGTTCAAATTGACTTCTATGCGTGAGCGCTATAAAACCTTGGTATAAAGATTAAAGATACCGTACTGAATCTCTGAACTCTAAGGGTTAGTTTTCCATTTTTCTTCAATTCTTTATTTTTTTTTTCCTCCTTTTTGGTAGCACCTTTGAAGAATGCAATTGACTGGGCATCCAGACCACCGAATTGCTGGGCTGATAAAGCTGCTGCCACTGTAAGTGCTGGAGGAGGTTTTGGTGGAGGGCGATCACAGTACCATCTTCGCCAAATTGGAGTTTATCTGGATCTTCATTTCATCAACAAACCTGAGTTTTTCTTGAATGCATTTACACCTCCTGCAAAGTTTGATAGCGATGGCAACTTAATTGATCCAGAAACAAAGGAGAGAATAAAGGAAGTTCTTCTAAGCTTGCATGCATTTTCTCTGAGACTCAAGGGAAACTGCTAACACAAAATCTGAATTAAGCTTAGACTTTCTATCATCTGATCCTTTATGATGCGCAAGTTACAGTTGGGAGCTACTTGTCTAGTTTTATTGTTTGTGAAGAAATGATTTTTAAGACTTGATTAGCCATCTTGTGTATTTGGCTTCTCAGACCCTTAAAGGTGGATGATTGAAAATGGAGGCCAAGTTTTTTTACATTCTTATGTATGAAAGGGAAGAACAGATGTGTGGCTTAAGGAAACCCAGATATTTTTAATTTTCCTAAGATATAAATTTTGAAAAGAAAAACCATACAAAATGCACATATAATTAAACACGTCACGCTTAGGTAGAAATGACATATTAGAGTTGTGTGCCTCGCATTTTCACAATTGACGGTGATAACAAACTTATTATCCGGAACGTTTAAATTTTGAAAATTCTCCTTTACTACGTGATCACTGTTTAATTCTCCTCGTCCCATATGCGTTCTGCAAATGATTTTCAGTAAAATGAAAGAACCCATTGCTGGTCATGAATTCAACTACAATTCCTCATAAAACTGTGAAAATGAATATAATCTATAAAAAGCCGCCCTTCTTTTGAAATTTTATTATAAAATTAAAAACATAGCAGCCAGTAAGCGTCCGGCGGTTGAAACATTTTGAAAGTAGAAACAAAGGAATCAGAGACATGGCTCCGGTGATCAAGGTTGTTGCTATTAGTGGGTCGCTCCGCAAAGCTTCCTTCAACTCAGGCCTCATTCGTTCTGTTTGTCCTCTTCTCCTCTCTCTCCGTTCAATCATTTATTTAGATGCAAACCCATCTATGTATTTAGCTAATTCTGTAATTTTTTTTTTCTTGTTCAATTCAGCAATTGAGCTGAGCAAGAGCTCGGTGAATGGTATGCAAATTGAACAAATAGACATATCCCAATTACCATTGTTGAACACTGATCTTATTGCCAATGGAGCTTATCCCCCAGTCGTTGAAGCTTTTCGCCAGAAAATTCTCAGAGCTGATAGTATTCTTTTCGCTTCTCCTGAGAACAATTACTCTCTTACTGGTAATCCCTTATCCAACTTCAGTTCTTGCATTATGAGAGAGGCACAAAATTTTTATTTGATTTATTTTTTTGGTACACTTGCTCTTTGGCAGCACCTTTGAAGAATGCCATTGACTGGGCATCTTTAGCTCCAAACTGTTGGGGAGATAAGGCCGCTGCTGTTGTGAGTGCTGGAGGAGGCTTTGGTGGTGGGAGATCACAATACCATCTTCGTCAAATTGGAGTTTATCTGGACCTTCACTTCATAAACAAACCTGAATTTTTCTTGAATGCATTCCAGCCTCCTGCAAAGTTTGATAATGACGGAAACTTGATTGATGCTGAGGACAAGCAGAAGTTGAAAGAAATTCTTGTTGCCTTGCGTGACTTCTCTCTGCGACTTGAGAAGTAGAAAATCAGACAATATAATATAGATTTCTGGCATGTTATGACTTTTCCAGAATTAAAATTGATGTAATGCATTTGGTTTTCTTTTCATTGTGATGTTTGGGCTTGTTAAGTAATGGTGAATAAAATTTTCAATTCAGCTCAACACAAAATAGTGTATGGAAATGAGAAATTTTGTTGAAGCCCAATTGGTGCTAGATCTGAGCCTGATTGAACCAGGCCCAGCACTCCCTTGTGCGACACTTTATGATTCCTGAAAATAAAAAGGCAGGGGGGAAGGCAGAGAAGAGAGAAGAGGGTGGGGTTGGGAGTCAGGGATTAGATATGGAAAAACGAAAAGGCAATTCAGAGAGTTATATCACCAAAATAGATATACTGCCAAATGTTAGCAACAGAAGGTTAATGTAGTTCTGAGCTTCTTTGACAGAGCTTTTTCCATGAATCTTCAATTCTACTCAGCGTCCATTAGAATGCATGCAACTGCTGCGCCGCCTAAAGGCTGAAGAATGGGGCCAATGATTTTAATTGGAGAGGGCACTAGGGCTGGACTTTGAGTTATTCTCATTCCTTTATAGGGGTAGCGAAGGTGTTAAATGAGGGGGTGAGATATTTTCTATATTTGATGAAGCTTGTCAGTTAAAGCTTTTTTTCTCCTTGAAACTTTGCTTTCATACCTTAGCATCCCCAAATCCCTCTGTCTTCCATTGAGAATCCCATCTTCTCGTCCTATTCTCTTGTCCTTTTTCTGAATTTTTTTTCTTGGAAAATAGTTTTCTTCTTATTGATTATAGAAAAGCTAGAAAATGGGAAAAAAAAATTGCACCGGATGGGATTATGGTCAAAATCCAAATCCTGAGGCCTTTTTCTTATTCTAACTAAACAAAGACAAGTGGACCAGTCACAATGAGACCATCCACCCCAACTTTGCCAAGATATGAGTAGGCTATAACTTTTAATCACACGTCATGTCCCGAAATTCAATAGAGTAAATTTAAGGTATATTTTAGAAAGTTTAATATAATTTATTTCTCTTTTATTTTTTTATTTTATTTTTTAATAATATATAATTGTCATCTTGCGTAAGTACCTCTTATTATTATCACGCTGATCGTATGTATGGATATAATATATCATTTTCCATTATCAGACGATCATTTAATTCTATTCGGCACCATATGGATATGATTTCGAATGTTCTATGGTTGTTGCCCCGCGGGTCCATTAAAATAATTGGGTTAGACCTCCCACACGTGGATTCGAGTCATGTCCAGTTCATCCAAGCGAGTCCTGAGCTTTGTGTTGTGGAGCATATCTATGTATTGGGGTTTGATAGAGTTAAGGTCTGTCCTTTCCCACACGGGCTCGGCCATAAACTGGGTATCCAAAACCCGATAGTCATCAAGTGCCTCTTTACCCTCTCATTAATTATTTTATAATTAATGGGGTAAATTCGAAACTCTAATTATTACTGCACAACTCTAAGAGTGCTCTTGTCAAAACGTCTCCTCTTCGCCTTTACCCATTTCAAACTAACGCTTTTGATTTCACTTGTTGTTCTAGCTCTTACGCTCTTTGCTATCTTACCCTCTCTCTTCTCTGTAATTCCTGCCTTTCTAATCCAAGGTATGTCCTACTCTTTTTATGACTTGCGCTAGAATTCTTGAGTCCGGTGTCCTCTATCACCCCTTTTTCTCTTTCTCATTACTTTTTCAACGATTATGCTGACACTATCATCTATAGGATTATGGCTCCCCTATCTAATTAGAGGATCGTCTTTCCTTACCCACCTCCGGCGAGTCTGGTTGATGTCCAGCAAGGGCACAACCTAGTATTTTTCATCAAATAGCGTGATTTCGGGCTGATATTCTCTTTTACCCCTTTCTTCATTGAGGTTTTCTGTCATTTTAGGGTGACTCCTTGAGTGTTGTCTCCCAATTCCATCTTGTTCATGTGTTGCTTTGAGTTTGTATGCTTTCGCCAGGGTTTTGCCCATTCTATCAAGTTGATTTGTATCTTCTTTCGTCTTGTCAGGTCCATCCATAAGTTCTACTACTTTGGTCCCTGGGCAGGGTTGTCCATATTTGCTGGGTATAAAGACTCAATAAAAGGTTGGACTGAGGCTTTTGTTGTTGTCGAGCTGAAAAAGAGCTCAGGGATCAATTGGAATGTCGACCTCTCCTGGAGGGAGGTCCCTCAAGGTTGCAACTAGGGGTGAGCATTCGGTCGGTTCGGTTCAAAACCGAACCGAACCGAATAAACCGAAAACCGAAATTTTAGATTTTATGAAAACCGAACCGAACTGATTTTGGTCAGAAACCGAATCGAACCGAACCAGTCTGATTCGGTTCGATTCGGTTCGGTTTGATCGGTTTAGATTTTTAATATTTTTTTAATTTTTTACACTTTATTTTTAGTATTTTAAATTTTAATTAAAATATTTTAATTTTAATATAATTTAATTTCTCTATATTATTGAAAAAATATATTATTATTCCTAATCGGTTCGGTTCGGTTTTGTAATACCCGGCTAGACTCCGGTATCGGAATTCCTACCGTCCGGTGGAATTTCGGATGTCGGGAACTTCTAGAAGGGTAAAGACATGTTTTATAAAATGTTTTCATGAATTTTAATGTTTTAAAGTATAAAACTAAATGAGTTTTTGCATGAAAATAGCATTAGAGGAAAACTCAGGTTCGGCCGCCGAAAGTCAAGTTCGGCCGCCGAACATGCATGCGTTTTGGAGGCACGTTAGGCCCCCGAAAGCATGAGTTAGGGAAGTTCAGGTTCGGCCGCCGAAAGTCAAGTTCGGCCGCCGAACATTGCATGGATGCGGAGGCACATTCGGCCCCCGAACGTGGCCTGGCCAGCCACCTATAAAAGGGTCCCTTAGCCGAAAATGGGCGAGCTTTTTCTCCCCATTTCGGCCAAGGTGAGCATTCCGCCACCCTTCCCCAATCTTGAGTTTTTCCTTCCTTTTTCCATGATCTTTACAAGTTTATAACTTTGGTTTTGAAGATCCTTGAGCTTAGAACGAGTTTTGGAGCTTGAAGACCAAAAGTTGGAACTTCTCCCATCTCCAAGTTTAGATCTCCTCAACCCTCGATCTTCAAGAGGTAAGGGCCGATCTTAAGCTCAATGTATGATTTAAACAAGTTTTATGAAGTTTTTAAAGGGTAGAATGCATGTTAGGGTATATGTTGAACCTATGGGTTTTTGATGACTTTTTTGAACAATGTAGCTTGATTGTGTGTGATTGAAATGTTGTAGATGGGGTATATGCATGTTTGAGGCCCCTAGGAACTTGTATGCATGCTTTGGTTGAAAAATATGCATGTTTGGAAGGTTTGGAGGCGAAATGTGCTAAGGGAGCCAAGTTTCTGCCCTTTTGCAGAAACCAGGTTCGGCAGCCGAAGGTACTTTCGGCCGCCGAACATGGCTGGGGAAGCAGGCCTTTCGGCTGCCGAAGTTGCCCCCGAAAAGAGACTTTCGTCTCTGTCTGGCATTTTCGGCCGCCGAAGGTGCCGCCGAACCTACCTGAGTTTTGTCTCTGTCCAGGACTTTCGGCCGCCGAAGGTGCCGCCGAAAGTGCCCTGTTCAGCCATTTCATGCATATCTCTATGTGATATTTTCAGGATGTTTTAGGGGGTTTTTGGGGAATATTTTAGAGTTATGTTCAAGTATGTTTGGTCCCTCATTTGAGTCCACCTGTGTAGGTTCGGACCCGAGGAACCGAGGACCCCAGCAGTGAGTTCAGCTGCTTCGGTATTGTCAGAGTCAGCCAGAGGTGAGTGGAACTAAACTTAATCTTTTAAATTAAATGTTTTATCATGTATCATGCATCATGATTATGCAATAGGATGATTGCATTAGTTTCCACGAATATGCCGCATCGCATAAATTGTTGTTGATGTGGGTGAATGTTGGATGACCCAATTAGTCCAAGACAGGAAGACCAGGACCCCATGCTACGGCCTGGCACAGAGTAAGAAAGACCAGGCCCCAGTCTACAGGCCTGGCACAGAGTAAGGCACGGTTATGGGACTCGAAGACCAGGAGCCCAGAAGAGGCCCTGGAAAATGGTAAGTAATGTATGTATGACAGGAAGACCAGGACCCCATGCTACGGCCTGGCACAGAGTTAACTTGGACTATTTGGTGACAAGTTCACCCAACCCCTATGTGAATTGTTTGTGTTATGATGCATTCCATAGAGCATAGTGTTAATGTGTTTTACTAGCTCTACTCACTGGGCTTTTAGCTCACCCCTCTCCCTTTTCCCCCAGGCTTTCAGGTACAGGATATAGTGCGGGAGTCCGGATAGAGTAAAGAAGTCATGCTTATGTAATAGATAGCAATGGACATGATCAATTTGTAATGTAAAAGTACAGTATAGTTATGTAATGAGTTTTATGGATGTTAGTGTGTGCTTGACCATAGATTGTTGTATCCCTTTTTATACATGATCTTAGAGATTTTGATGATGTTTATGTAAACCAACTCAACAGATGTTATGTTTCCCATTGGGGGCACAGATGAGATCCCACAGAGGGATCAAAATTATGTTTATGTTTATGCACAGGTTGAGTTTGGTTGATATTCATGGAAAGAAAAGTTTTAATTTTTATGCTTATTGTTGATCATGTATGGGATTATACAGGTTTACAGGTCTTATGTCAGGCTTGCTACGGGTCCCGGCGGCCTTAAGTCGACCCGGATCCTAGCGCCGGTAGCGGTCCGATTTTCGGGTTGTTACAGAATGGTATCAGAGCCCTAGGTTCATATGGTCGGACCTAGAGTATCGGGCTCATAGAGGTTATAGAAGGTCAAGCACAATAGGAAGATCATGTCCACTAGGATAGGATGTGGAGTCCTGTCTTGCATGATGATGTGAAATGCCATGACTTTATGCATGTGCATTAATGATATGCTATGATATGCTATGTATGTGATGAGGGTTCATGTGTGCCCACATGAACCATATGATACTGATGTTTGTGCTATGCGTACTGTTTTTCAGAAAACAGGATGAGAGGAACTCGTCAATTAGCAAGATTGACTGGAGTGCCACCTGAGGATGAGGGCATGAGCGCCCGTCCTCCAGCATTGCCTAGGGCAATGTCTAGCAGGTCCAACAGGGACCGAGCAGTGAGAGACCCTAGAAGGTCTTTAGATCTGGGTAGGAGCAGATCAGTACGAGGAACAGTTCAGGGTGGTATGTTAGAAGATGTGGGAGATGACATGGATGTGGACCAGAGGAGGGATGGCAGTTTGGGGATGAGTATGCCAGAGGAAGGAATGGGAGAGTCCCAAGGAGGCACTCAGGCCTCGGGATTTGTACAGCCACCTCACTACCCACATTTCTCACAACATCCCGGGTATTCGATGGGAGGTACATCGGATTACCCTAGTTTCACCCCTTATCCCACACAGATGCCATACCCACCATACTACCCACCGTACTCTCAATACCCAATGTATCCACCTCCACCTTACTATCCAAATCCAGCAAACCCTACCTCAGAAAATGTTGCACCACCTCCACCACCTGCAGAACCAGCAGCCCCAGTTGTTCAGCCACCTAGACCTAGCTCAGCCAGTGGGAGCAAGGTCAAGATGACCGACTATATGAAGCTGGGTGCTCCCCAGTTTGAAACTGGTAATGATCCGTTCGTGTACTTAGAGCGGGTCAAGGCAATTACAGATGAGATAGGGGCGGATGACAGTAGAGCCATTCAGATGGCCGGGTTCACGCTTAAGTGCAAAAAGGCACGGGAGTGGTTCAAGAATTATGTGAACCCGAGAGTGGACAGCATGACTTGGGAAAAGTTTGCAAACGAGTTTGCAGGATGGGCTTTCCCTGATAGTTCAAGGGAATTGAAGATGATAGAATTCGAGCAGTTGAGGCAGACTGATGACATGAGTGTAAACGAATATACTGACAGGTTTATGGAGTTGCTGCCATTTGCAGGGCAAGACCTTAGCACAGACCAGAAGAAGTCGAGGAGGTATATCATGAAGCTCCATCCCAGGTATTCCTCCTTGGTACAGTCAGCAGATAGAGAGAGTTTTCACGCCATAGTAGATATGGCTAGGAGAATGGAAGCTAGTGCCATCATTCAGGGGACAGTTAAGCAGACAGTGGCACAAGCTTCTGGTTCTAAAACTCCGGGTGGGGGAAGGTTAGATCCCTCTACCCTGAGTGCAACAGCTTCAGGCAGTAAGAGATGGGGTAAACCCAAGGGTAAGAAGAACAAGTTCTGGAGTAAAGTCAAGTCCAGTCTAGGATTTGGGAGTGGCTCAAGCTCTGGTGCGGATAATGCAGTTTGTGCAAGGTGTGGTAGGCCACACAAGGGAGTATGTCGGTTTGGGACGAACACCTGCTTCAGATGTGGTCAGGAGGGGCATATAGCTCGAGACTGTCCAAGAGCGGCCCCGATGGCTCTGTAACATCCTCAAACCCATAGCTAGAGCAGTGACATCACTAGGTATGGGTTAGGCTATTTCACTACTAAAGTAAGTGGCATTAGGGGAGGTGCTAGCTTACCCCGAGCTACTTAGGGGAGGTACTAGCATAACTCTAATCTGCTAATAACTGAATTATAGAAAACTCAAATATAGAAACGGACATATTCAGAAATAAAGTAGACAGTGTGATTAGCGAGTCGGGAACGAGTCACTTTTGGGAGGTGCTTAGGGTTTTCTGACGTGCTTGCTTGAGGTGTTTGTTTTAAATCCATCATGCTTGCTTAAGTGGAAAGGACTTCTAAAGGCTAAAAGCATATTTTAGTAGGTCAATCTATGATTATTGAAAGTTTAAAAACTAAATTGAAATATGGTAAAAAGTTTAGTGGGTTAAAGTATAAATATGGAAAGTTAAAATATAAAAGTCAAATTTTACTTTCCATGTGTCACCTAGCTATTGGATGAAGAAATGACCAAGCAATTTGAAAAAGGGATTGTCATCTTCTCCATTTCACTTTGCCGTAGCTCACACCATAGGAAACCAAAGAATTTCTTTTCTTTCTCCCACCAAAGCCAAGCCAAAACCTCACCAAATCAACTTCTTTCTGTAACCAAAATTCATCCTAAGATCAAGATCTAAAGGAAGAGCCATATATTGAAGGGATTGAAGAAGAAAAGTTTAGGGTTCCATATACACCAAGCTTGAAAATCAAAGGTAAGTTTAGAAATGAGTAGGAAATAGCATCATCTCATTTCTTCATGCATGGATTTGAATTATAAAGCTTTAATTTATAGTTTATTCAATCCTTTCCTAAGACATAAATTGACCTAGGTGAAGGAACATCAAAGGGAAAGGAGATAGCTAGAGATTAGAAGAGGAAAAGAAAGGAGGAATTCAAGAAAGGTTTGGTGTTTGTATGATTTTCTGTTTTCCTTGGATTCTGCCATGAATAAGTGAAATTAGGGGTTGATTTTACTTGCTGGAAATGTTGCTTTGACTGTATAAATATGTTATATGAATGTTAAAATGATGTTTGAAAGGCTTAGAGTAAAGAAATTTAACATGAGAGCTAAAAGTGCAAATCTGCCAGAATAGGTTCTAACAGGACAGTCAGTGTTGGAAGCCTTATAACTTATTGTGTATTTATTGAAATTAGTCCTAAGATATACCAAATTAAAGATAAGACAAAGATCTAAAACTTTTATGAATTGACCAAATTCGAAATCTGTATGTAAGATGATGAAAATTGCAAGTGAACCTAAACTGGATACAGTGGTAGTGCATCCGGAACAGAGTCTATTGATGATACCATAACTAATTTTGTACTCAGTAAAATTTGTTAAGACCAGTTCCAATTGAATCTTAAGAAGTATACCTAAAACTTTGTAGAAGACACTTTAGCTTGAATTAGTATGGAAATGCATGAATCTGATAAGTTTTGTGATACTATAAACAGGTACCAATTCTGGACTGATTAAGACCTTATGGAGCAGCTTGTAAAGAAAAATTCATAACTTAAGATAGAATGATCAGATTTGCATGAACCATATCTTGTTGGAAAGATAAGACATAAATTTACATTTCTTATGAAGAAATTGAAGTCAAATTGTGACTCTAAGCTACTTGAAAAGTTTATGCAAAAGATGGCAGAATGTAGTTTTCTTAAATTGGAATGCTATGTTGATAAAGTTTTGCACTATTTGCCATGAGTTTTCCATATTGTAAATCTTGGCATATGATATATGGACTTTGGAAAATGAATTCAAATAGCTTCAAATGGCATGCATTTTACATTGATACATTGAATTAATGGTACTTGGCCCTGGTAAACGTAATAGGAGTCGAGGTTAGCTTAAGGGTATGGCATGCCATATAAACATACAGAGTTCGCAGTACTGCTACCGATACATGATTTTTATTTGAGGTTACATATCAGGTACCTCATAAGCACGGTCATAGAGCCCTGCTATCACAGTTTTGGCCTCTGAGCCTACCGTTCGGCACTCTGTGCCTACCGTTATAACTCCTTATCTACCTAGACGATCCTACTATGTGTTTATAAGGGCTAAGATCTTAATTAAGATTGATACTTGATTTTGTGAACTTATTAGTGAGTGTTAATATGTTTGCATCTCTTACATGCACTAAGCTGTGGTAATTTATTATAAATAGAAAATGTGCAATAACGGAAAAAGAAGATGTTTTTATTCCGATTATCTGTATACGTGAACTTGTTTGCTCTATTTTGTTATTTGTTTGCTATCACCCACTGAGCATTAGCTCAGCGTGTTGGTTTTTACCTCACGCAGGTTGTAGATAAAATAGGGCAACAGAAGTTATCAGAGATCTACATCAGATATCAAGGCCATCATCATAGCTGGTTGTTTTGAGTCTCGGAGTCATAGTACAGTTTTATTTTGGCATGTACATATTAAATAGAGTGAGTTGTGAAGGTTATGTAAATCAAAGAATAGTAAGATATCAAGTGACAGTTGTTAGTGTTATTATAAGTGTGATGTTCATATGTATTACAGGTTAAAGTGCTAATGAAACAGAGAAAACTCTGCCGAAAATTTTGGTTTAAAAATCTCACGCTTATTTTAATCTTGATGAAAGTTACTTACATAACTAAAATTGGTATTTACAGATAAAGGTAATTGTTTAGTCTTGATATGTCTAAAAGGTATAGTTTGTGACATTCCTTACTCTGTCTACACTTTGATAGGGTAAGGGGTGTTACAGGCTCAGTCCCAGCAGACAGCTTCAGGCAGTGTAGCGCAGCCAGCAGCTCCAGCCATGACTCAGGCCAGTGGCAGAGGCAGAGGGAGAGGAGCAGCCTCTTCTTCAGCGGGTCTCAGAGGTGAAGGTCCATCAGCCCCAGCACGGATCTTCACAATGACACAGCAGGAGGCAGACGCATCCAACACCGTGGTGGCAGGTAATCTCGTCATAGGTTGTTCGGATGTTTATGCATTGATGGACCCTGGTGCATCTCATTCATTTATTGCTCCGAGAGCCGTCCAGAGGTTGGGGTTGATGATCTCTGGGTTAGAGTGTCCTCTCTGGGTCAGTGGACCCAAGTGTGATCCATCAGTGGCAGAGTCAGTCTGTCAGTGTAGTCCAGTTTTTGTTGAGGGGAGATGCATGTCCGCCGACCTTGTGGTTCTAGATTTGACAGACTTTGACGTCATTCTAGGGATGGACTGGTTATCTACCCATGGTGCTACCTTGGACTGCAGGGACAAGGTAGTCAGGTTCAGAGGTCAGGATGGATCAGAGGTTGTCTTCAGAGGAGACAGGAGGGGTACACCTAGAGGTATGATCTCAGCTCTTCAGGCTCGTAGGTTGCTTAGGAGGGGATGTCAGGGGTATTTGGCTCATGTGAGAGAGCTTAATGGTCAGGTTAGAGAGCCCGCCTCGGTGCCAGTGGTTAGAGAGTTCTTAGATGTGTTCCCAGACGAGCTGCCAGGTTTACCACCTGCTAGGGAGATAGAGTTCGAGATAGAACTGATGCCTGGAACCCGACCGATCTCTATCCCTCCCTACAGGATGGCGCCAGCAGAATTGAAAGAGTTGAAGGAGCAGTTGCAGGAGCTGGTAGACAAGGGCTTCATCCGACCGAGTACCTCACCCTGGGGTGCTCCGGTTTTGTTTGTGAGAAAAAAGGATGGATCCCTTAGACTTTGTATCGACTACAGGCAGTTGAACAAAGTCACTACCAAGAACAAGTACCCATTGCCAAGGATCGACGATCTATTTGACCAGCTAGCAGGAGCGGGTTGTTTCTCCAAAATAGATCTGAGGTCCGGGTATCATCAGTTGAGGATCAGGGAAGAGGATGTGCCAAAGACGGCTTTCAGGACCAGATATGGGAATTTTGAGTTCCTTGTGATGCCGTTCGGGTTAACTAACGCCCCTGCAGCATTCATGGATCTCATGAACAGAGTGTTTAGTCAGTACCTGGATCACTTTGTTATTGTCTTCATAGATGATATCTTGGTGTATTCCAGGAATGCAGAGGAGCATGCCCATCATCTGAGGTTGGTTCTACAGACCTTGAGGGAACATGGCTTGTATGCCAAGTTCTCCAAGTGTGAGTTCTGGCTAAGGAGCATTTCGTTCTTGGGGCACGTAGTATCAGAGAATGGAATTGAGGTGGACCCCAAGAAGACAGAAACTGTGGCTAACTGGCCTAGACCCACTTCAGTAACAGAGATCAGGAGTTTCTTGGGTCTGGCTGGTTATTACAGGAGGTTCGTTCAGGACTTCTCAAAGATAGCAGCTCCTCTGACCAGACTAACCAGGAAGAATCAGAAGTTTCTGTGGACCGACCAGTGCGAGGAGAGTTTTGAAGAACTCAAGAAGAGGTTGACTTCAGCACCAGTTTTAGCTCTGCCATCCAGTGATGAGGACTTTACAGTCTTTTGTGATGCGTCCCGTGTGGGACTGGGTTGTGTGCTTATGCAGAATGAGAGGGTGATTGCTTACGCTTCTAGGCAACTGAAGAAGCACGAGTTGAATTACCCCACACATGACCTTGAGATGGCAGCAGTAATCTTTGCACTCAAGATGTGGAGGCACTACCTCTATGGGGTAAAATGTGAGATCTTCACAGATCATAAAAGCCTGCAGTACATCTTGAGTCAAAGGGATTTGAACTTGAGACAGAGGAGATGGGTAGAGCTGCTGAGTGACTATGATTGCAAGATTCAGTATCATCCGGGTAAGGCGAATGTCGTGGCAGACGCCCTAAGCCGGAAGTCACTAGGCAGTTTATCCCACATATCGGCAGAGAGGAGGCCAGTGGTGAAGGAGTTTTACAAGCTCATGGATGAAGGTCTACAGTTAGAGTTGTTTGGTACAGGTGCTTTGATTGCACAGATGAGAGTGACACCCGTGTTTCTGGAGCAGGTGGCTCAGAAACAGCATGAGGATCCAGAGTTAGTGAAGATTGCCAGGACTGTTCAGTCAGGCAAGGATAGCGAGTTCAGATTCGACAGTAAGGGGATCCTCCGCTATGGGAGCAGACTATGTGTACCAGATGACATTGGTCTAAAAGGAGACATTATGAGAGAGGCTCATAATGCAAGATACAGTATTCACCTCGGAGCCACCAAGATGTATCAAGATCTAAAGAAGGTTTATTGGTGGCCAGCTATGAAGAAAGAAGTGGCACAGTTTGTGTCAGCCTGCGAAGTGTGTCAGAGGGTGAAGCTGGAACATCAGAAGCCGGCTGGAATGCTTAACCCGCTATCTATTCCAGAGTGGAAATGGGAGAATATAGCTATGGACTTCGTAGTGGGGTTACCGGCGACGTCCAACAGATTGGACTCCATATGGGTGATTGTGGACAGACTCACCAAATCTGCTCACTTCATCCCTGTCAGGAGCGGCTATTCTGTGGACAAATTAGCGCAGGTGTACATAGATGAGATAGTCAGACTGCATGGGGTTCCTGTTTCTATTGTGTCAGATAGAGGACCCCAGTTCACCTCCAGGTTTTGGCGGAGTCTGCAGGATGCCATGGGCACCAGATTGGATTTTAGCACTGCCTTCCACCCACAGACAGACGGACAGTCAGAGAGGACCATCCAGACCATAGAAGATATGCTTAGAATGTGTGTGCTGGACTTTGGCGGTTCTTGGAGGCAGCATCTACCTTTGGTGGAGTTTGCCTACAATAACAGCCATCATGCTAGTATCGGGATGGCTCCATATGAAGCTTTATATGGAAGGAAGTGCAGGTCACCTGTTTGCTGGGAGGAAGTTGGAGAAAAGGCCTTGGCAGGGCCTGAACTAGTAGAGATCACCAGCAGGGTGGTACCCTTAATCAGAGAAAGAATCAAGACAGCTGCAAGCAGACAGAAGAGTTATGCAGACATCCGCAGAAGGCAGGTAGAGTTTCAGGAGGGGGATCTGGTATTGCTCAAGGTGTCTCCAATGAAAGGAGTGGTTCGGTTCGGGAAGAAGGGTAAGCTGGCTCCGCGGTACATCGGACCCTTTGAAGTCTTGCAAAAGATTGGGAATGTATCGTACAAGCTGGACTTACCTGCTTCTATGGCAAGAATCCACCCGGTTTTCCATGTTTCTATGTTGAGAAAATTCGTGTCAGATCCGGGCAAGGTTCTTAGTGAGCCTGATGTGGAGATCCAAGAGGATCTCACCTATGTTGAGCAGCCAGTACGGATCCTAGACACCCAGATCAGGAAGCTGAGAAACAAGGAAATCCCGATGGTGAAAGTCCTGTGGAACCACCACAATATAGAAGAATGCACTTGGGAGACACGGGAGTCTATGCTCCGGCAATATCCTCATCTCTTTTAAGGTTAGATCTCCTTGTGTTTGTATATATGTTATGATGTATGCTATGCATGTACTAGTTGAGGAACATTCGGGGACGAATGTTCTTAAGGGGGGGAGAATGTAATACCCGGCTAGACTCCGGTATCGGAATTCCTACCGTCCGGTGGAATTTCGGATGTCGGGAACTTCTAGAAGGGTAAAGACATGTTTTATAAAATGTTTTCATGAATTTTAATGTTTTAAAGTATAAAACTAAATGAGTTTTTGCATTAAAATAGCATTAGAGGAAAATCCGGGTTCGGCCGCCGAAAGTCAAGTTCGGCCGCCGAACATGCATGCGTTTTGGAGGCACGTTAGGCCCCCGAAAGCATGAGTTAGGGAAGTTCAGGTTCGGCCGCCGAAAGTCAAGTTCGGCCGCCGAACATTGCATGGATGCGGAGGCACATTCGGCCCCCGAACGTGGCCTGGCCAGCCACCTATAAAAGGGTCCCTTAGCCGAAAATGGGCGAGCTTTTTCTCCCCATTTCGGCCAAGGTGAGCATTCCACCACCCTTCCCCAATCTTGAGTTTTTCCTTCCTTTTTCCATGATCTTTACAAGTTTATAACTTTGGTTTTGAAGATCCTTGAGCTTAGAACGAGTTTTGGAGCTTGAAGACCAAAAGTTGGAACTTCTCCCATCTCCAAGTTTAGATCTCCTCAACCCTCGATCTTCAAGAGGTAAGGGCCGATCTTAAGCTCAATGTATGATTTAAACAAGTTTTATGAAGTTTTTAAAGGGTAGAATGCATGTTAGGGTATATGTTGAACCTATGGGTTTTTGATGACTTTTTTGAACAATGTAGCTTGATTGTGTGTGATTGAAATGTTGTAGATGGGGTATATACATGTTTGAGGCCCCTAGGAACTTGTATGCATGCTTTGGTTGAAAAATATGCATGTTTGGAAGGTTTGGAGGCGAAATGTGCTAAGAGAGCCAAGTTTCTGCCCTTTTGTAGAAACCAGGTTCGGCAGCCGAAGGTACTTTCGGCCGCCGAACATGGCTGGGGAAGCAGGCCTTTCGGCTGCCGAAGTTGCCCCCGAAAAGAGACTTTCGTCTCTGTCTGGCATTTTCGGCCGCCGAAGGTGCCGCCGAACCTACCTGAGTTTCGTCTCTGTCCAGGACTTTCGGCCGCCGAAGGTGCCGCCGAAAGTGCCCTGTTCAGCCATTTCATGCATATCTCTATGTGATATTTTCAGGATGTTTTAGGGGGTTTTTGGGGAATATTTTAGAGTTATGTTCAAGTATGTTTGGTCCCTCATTTGAGTCCACCTGTGTAGGTTCGGACCCGAGGAACCGAGGACCCCAGCAGTGAGTTCAGCTGCTTCGGTATTGTCAGAGTCAGCCAGAGGTGAGTGGAACTAAACTTAATCTTTTAAATTAAATGTTTTATCATGTATCATGCATCATGATTATGCAATAGGATGATTGCATTAGTTTCCACGAATATGCCGCATCGCATAAATTGTTGTTGATGTGGGTGAATGTTGGATGACCCAATTAGTCCAAGACAGGAAGACCAGGACCCCATGCTACGGCCTGGCACAGAGTAAGAAAGACCAGGCCCCAGTCTACAGGCCTGGCACAGAGTAAGGCACGGTTATGGGACTCGAAGACCAGGAGCCCAGAAGAGGCCCTGGAAAATGGTAAGTAATGTATGTATGACAGGAAGACCAGGACCCCATGCTACGGCCTGGCACAGAGTTAACTTGGACTATTTGGTGACAAGTTCACCCAACCCCTATGTGAATTGTTTGTGTTATGATGCATTCCATAGAGCATAGTGTTAATGTGTTTTACTAGCTCTACTCACTGGGCTTTTAGCTCACCCCTCTCCCTTTTCCCCCAGGCTTTCAGGTACAGGATATAGTGCGAGAGTCCGGATAGAGTAAAGAAGTCATGCTTATGTAATAGATAGCAATGGACATGATCAATTTGTAATGTAAAAGTACAGTATAGTTATGTAATGAGTTTTATGGATGTTAGTGTGTGCTTGACCATAGATTGTTGTATCCCTTTTTATACATGATCTTAGAGATTTTGATGATGTTTATGTAAACCAACTCAACAGATGTTATGTTTCCCATTGGGGGCACAGATGAGATCCCACAGAGGGATCAAAATTATGTTTATGTTTATGCACAGGTTGAGTTTGGTTGATATTCATGGAAAGAAAAGTTTTAATTTTTATGCTTATTGTTGATCATGTATGGGATTATACAGGTTTACAGGTCTTATGTCAGGCTTGCTACGGGTCCCGGCGGCCTTAAGTCGACCTGGATCCTAGCGCCGGTAGCGGTCCGATTTTCGGGTCGTTACAGGTTTTTTCGGTTTTTTTTTTATCAAAACCGAACCGAACCGAAATAACCGAAATTTTTGAAATTTAAAACCGAACCAAACCGAAATGTATAAAAAATCGAACCAAATTTTCAAATCGGTTCGGTTCGGTCGGTTTTTTCGGTTCGAACCGAATTCTGCTCACCCCTAGCTGCAACGACTTTTCTAGGTTAACCCTGGTGGACCAGGTTTGCCTTCTTCGACTGACCTTTGTAAAGAACAAGTATGACGTCGAAAAGTGCATGTTTATGTCCAATCTTCGGGACTGTTGGGAAGCTGGTACTCTTTTCTAATTTTCTTTCTTGTTATGTTTTCCACTTGTTGTTTTAGATTCTAACTGAATCAGTATTTACTTTTCAGCTTCTGCAGTGTCAATGGACTCCATCAAGCTCTTGAAGAATTTTTCTCTGTCCCGGGAGAGCATGAAGGTCTCTAACTTGTCTACAGGTTTAGTCCTGGTCTCTTTCTTTTCATCTCGAACCTCCATAACTTCAGGGTTTATTTCCTCTGGTTGGGTGCATCGTTCCTCCACTATGGCTAGGTATACAGCTCTGGCCTCCTCCTGTCTCCCTCGGACGACTCCAACCTTTGCCTCTGTTGGAAACTTCATGGTCAGATACTAAATGCTAGTCACTGCTTTAAAGTTATAGAGCATCGGTCTTTCCAGAATAGTGTTGTAGCTCAAGGGTAACTTCACCACTAAAAATACAGCGTAGTGGGTTCGCGAAAGGGGTAGCTCCCCTAGGGTGAGGGCCACTTTTACTTTCCCTTCCACTACTACCGGGGTTCCCCATATCCTTTTGACCGGGACTTGATCCCTGACCAACTGTTCTTCAGGTGTCTTCATCTACTGGAAGACCCTGTAAGGTAGTAAATTTACTTTGCTGCCGTCATCTACTAGCACCTTTTGAACCCTGAAGTTATGGATGACGGCCTCGATGACCAAAGCATTGTCATGAGGCATCTGCACTTCTTGTGCATCCTCAAGGGAGAAAGAGATGGTTATTGGAGAGTGATTGGTAACTTGCATCACTTCGGCACTACTCTCATCTTCATTTCTGCTTCTCTTCTTCTCTCTCCTACTCATGCAATGCCCAGTTCTTCCTACAATCATATTGATGGTCCCATTGGAGCCATCATTCACTGGTACCCCAATCTGCCTTTTAGGCCTCTCTCCAATCATTTTCTATCGCTGTTTTTGTCCCTCTAGCTTTTTATGAAATTCTAGAGGTCTTAATGAGCCTTTCTATTTCGTTTATTAACTGGTAGTAGCCATTTGTATCATGGCCATGAGTTCGATGGTACTGGCAGTGCTTATTCGAGTCCTTTCTGTTTGCTTATGCCCTTATTAGTTTGGGCCACTGTATGAAATCTTTGTCTTGGATTGCCATGGGCACTTCAGCCCTGGATACATTCAAGGGAGTGATTTCAGCGAGGAGCCGCGATTGATAAGGTTTCTGCTCCTTTCTCTCCCACCGGTGCTTGTTTAGTGCCTTGGGCTCCTGATCCTGTCTCCTCTCCAGCCTATCCTGTCTCTTATCCTTCCTAGCCCTTCCTCTATCTCTATCATCCTTGGTGAACCTACTTGTTGTTAAGGCATCGTCTTGTCTTATATACTTCTCTGCTCTTTTCATAAGCTCTGGCAGGGTGGTAGGTGTCTTTCTGCATAGTGATTCGAAGAACTCGGGGGAGGAGGTTCCCTTCTGCATAGCTTCCGCAACTCTTCCTTCGTCAAGCTTAGGTATTTGTAAAACCTCTGAGTTGAACCTGGCAACGTACTTCCTTAAGGATTCATTCCTCCTCTACCAAATAGTTTCTAAGTAGCTTGTCTTTCTCTCTGCAGGGACCTCAGCAATGAATCTACTGATGAACACGTTGGCTAGGTTAATGAAACTCTTAATACTTCCTGCCTCCATGCTGTTAAATCATGCCCTGGCTGGTTTTGTTATGGTGGTAGGAAAAACCTTGCACATCAAGACACCCGAGTGAGTTTGTAGTTCCAAGAATCTCTTGTAGTTCAAGACGTACTCCCTAGAGTTTCCCGTCCTGTCATAAGCCGCCATTGTTGGTACCATGAACTTCTTGGGAATAGTCTCTTGGTGAACCCGTCTCACAAACGGTGAGGGGGTTGGTAACAAGGGACTACTACTGTCTCATGCCTCCAACTCCGTCAGTAGTTGTTCTTTCAGCCTTTCTAACTTCTTGTCTACATCTACATCCTCCCTATTGGGCCTTTTCTCCAGGCGATAGTTTCTTTATATCTCTTCACTCTTCAACCTTTTCGCTAGTTCAGAGGAATAGCTCTCAATCCCATCATTCTCGATGAGTTCTCTCACTATCCTACTTCTTGTTTTGGCTATCGGCTCGTTCCTCCGACTGACCTCTCCATCCCCGTCATCTGTTCTCATACTATTTTGTTGAGGGGCTTGATAGTTTAATGTGGGTTGAGGTTCATTGACAGTGAACCCTTCAGCGGCGAGTGGTACGCTCAGTGGGGTGCTGACCCCTCTCTGTTGCAGCATTTGGCCTAGCTAGTGAGTGGTGTTCTGTAGCTGGAGAGCCATATTCTGCAGCTCTTAGTCAGATAAGGTAGTTCAGGGCATAACATTAAATTACGTGGGTGGCTGGCTTATTGGGACGGTCGAGCTAAAAAATGAGAACTGTGGTCCTTTTTGAGTCAAACTCAGGTCGTTTGGGGAGTTTTTAGTATGGTTTTTGCCGTGGTTGGCCATGTGGATCTCAATGGGTAAAATGAGAATGAGAATTCCAGTGATGAAGAGATCTCCTTCATTTCCACAGACGGCACCAATTGATGTCCTAAAATGCAGTAAAGGGTAGACTCAAAGTGTATTTTGGTAAGTTTAGTCTGATTTGTCTCTCCATTGCTTTCTTTATTCCTTTTCCCTTTTATTCTCTAATGACGTATAACCGTCGTCTTGCGCCAGTACCTCCTGTCATTGTTACGCTGACCGTACGTATGGATATACTGTGTCATTTTTCATCGCCAGGCGGCCATTTAATTCTATCCGATGCCATGTGGACACGATCCTAAATATTGTGGGATCTGTTGCTCTATGGATCCATTAAGACAATTGGTTTAGATCTCCCACATGTGAGTCGGAGTCCTGTCTGATCCATCCAAGCGAATCCTGAACTTTGTGTTGTAGAACATACTTATGTATTGAGTCTTAATAGAATTAAGATATGATCCTTTTCACACAGACTCAATTATAGCCTAACTAAGTATTCAAGATCCAGTATTCATCATCACTTATAAAAAAAAACTAGGTTAAAAAGTCTCTTAGATATATATATTATGGATAAAATTTTAATAAAGTGATATTAAAACAAAAATAAATAAATATGTAATTGAAATGGTCCATGAATGAAGATTAAAAATAATAATGGGCATGTTGTGTGTGGATATGCTAAGAAAGAAGTGGTGAAGCAATGAGGAGGGGGACAAAGTACAAATGGAGTCAGACAGCAGCCAACTGGAGAGGAGACCGACCCATTAAACCTGGTACACATCACAACATATTTTTTTCATCCCAAGCTGTGCTTCATCTTCGTCATTATTAACACTCTCCGACATTTATGTGTACAACACTTATCAATGTTGGCTGCTCCCTACATATTTCTATGACCCTATCCCTATCCCTATCCCCTATTAAATTTTCTTTCATTTTTCATTTTCTCTCAATCTAATGGTATGCATTTCTGTCCTTTGAAATAGTATGATTTTGTTAAGTGTTTGATGTGTGAATTTGAAATAGTATGGAACTGTAGTTATGTAATTAAATAAAGGGAGTTGAGATAAGTATGCATGCATGGCTGGAGATGGTGAAATGGAGGAGAAGACAAGTGTCACCTTTTGTTTCCAAGTAATGGAAGGGGGGCATGTGGGACCCGTGGATTATAGGATTTGATGAGTTTGAGTTTGAGTTTGTCTGAATGAAAGCAGGCAGTCTCACACCCCATCCGACGCTGACTTCAATACTTAAATGCCACCCATTAAAACCACCACCTAATCCTAATTCTCTCTATTATTTTTCAACACTCCTATTCCCTTCCCATTCATTTATGCCAATTTTCACTTTTTGTTGGGAAGGTGGCAGCTCGGATTGGTTTTCAGATATTGTCACCTATAATTTACTAATAATTAATTAAGAGAAAAAAAAAAAGAAATCCATAAGCAATTAAGTAGAGCTTACTAAGACTTCAAACTAATGAAAAATTAAAGTATTAAGACTAATTTCATTCTTGATAAATTGCCTAGATATATTTATTGTATTTATTTAGTTATACTTTTTTTTAAGAAAAATGAAAAATAATTTCATTTTAAACAAAATTAGCATAATTTCACATTATTTTCAGCACAAAAAAAGAGTCGTAGATTTAAGTATGGGGAGTAAAATATAATGGACAATAATCAAAAGTGAAGAAGTTGAGAAAAGAATATTGTATGTTGGGCTGAAATTGAATTTCCAAAACTAGCTGTGATGAGGAAAATAGAAATTTGATAGAATTGTATTATCTCAATAACTCGATAAGTATGAATCATAAACTAAAAATTAGCGGTGTTTACGTATGGCCTTTACTTGACACTCCTAAAAATGGCAGTCACGTCATCACCACCACCATTTCTCTACTCTCTCTAATTGTTTGGAATGCAAGTAATTTTAGGAACCAAATCCGGAACCACAGCAATTTGTGTTCTTGAATTCAATACAACCAAAGGGAAGAACAACGAGAGAGAAAAATATCAGGAAACAACATAGAAAGAAAGAGAAAACTGAGGGGAGGGAAAAAAAAAACAGGAAAAGAAAAGAAAAGAAAGAAAAAGCCAGTCATTGGTACCAACTCTTTTTCGCTTTCCCCATCAATCTAACAGGACAGCTCTTCAATTTTTCTTTTCGAAATACGAAACACCCATTTCATTTCATTAAACCATCACAGCAGCTGAAGGTACCCAATACAGTCTTGAAAAGCAGACTAAACAAGATAAACAGCACAGATTGATGTTTATGTTTTTGTTGTGTTTGATTCCTTCCAATTTGCCCTTTTTTCTGGGTTTGCTGCAAAAATGTGTCATTTGTCCTGAAAACAACACAATAACAGACTCAGAATGGGAGAGGATAATAGGCAAAAGAGAAAAACTGCAGGAGAGGTAGAAGAGTTGGTCTCTTTGTAGGGAGAGAATGAGCGAAGAGAAGGGCTGGGAAGCGACAGTAAGAAAATCACAAGCAGCTACAAAGAGAAGATCCAACTACATCTTTGGCACCACGATGTCAGCAGCGGTAGCTCATGCAGATGATGATGATCCTTCTTGCAACGAGTCAGTCTACCATGCAGAGAGAGTTTTTCCCTGCGGAGACTTCTACACAGGCCAATGGCATGAAGGCCTCCCTCATGGACATGGCAAATACCTCTGGATAGATGGGTGCATGTATGTTGGTGAATGGTACAAAGGGAAAACAATGGGAAAGGGTAAATTTAGTTGGCCCTGTGGTGCGACCTATGAGGGTGACTTCAAGGGTGGTTATATGGATGGTAAAGGGACTTATACAGGATCTTCAGGTGCTACTTATAGGGGTTCTTGGGTTATGAATTTGAGACAGGGACATGGCACAAAGTGTTATTACACTGGAGATTGCTATGAAGGTGATTGGAGAAGAGGCGTGCAAGATGGGCATGGAAGGTATCAATGGAGGAACGGGAATCATTATATCGGTCAGTGGAAGAATGGTGTAATGAACGGGAATGGAACTATGATTTGGAGAAATGGAAATAGATATGATGGGTTTTGGGAAGATGGGTTGCCGAAAGGAAATGGGACTTTTAGATGGTCAGATGGAAGTTTCTACGTGGGGGTTTGGAGTAAAGATCCTAAAGACCAAAATGGGACTTATTATCCATCTGGGTCTAAGTCAGGGAATTTGGATTGGGATCCACAAGAGGTGTTTTTGAAGGACTTGAGTGATTGCCAGATTTGTGCTTGTGAAAAGGTGTCAATTTTCCCATCACAGAAGACATTGAATTTCCCTGGGACTGAACTTGGGTATGTTAAGCCAATCAAAGGGAATGTTGAGGATGGAAAGCTTAGGCGGATGTCTGTGGATGGGAGATTAAGTAATTACAGCCTAGCTTCAATGGAAAGTAATGATACTTCTGTCGGTGGTGGAGATGGGGAATGGAGAGATGGAGATGAAGGGTTTTGTCATTTTGATGATTTAGATTCAAGGATGCACAGATTGAATTTACGGCCTGTGAAGAGGCAAGGGGAGACAATATCAAAAGGGCATAAAAACTATGAGCTCATGCTCAATCTGCAGTTGGGAATCAGGTATTTGGGTTATTGGTAAATGCTTCTGTGTTTGATCTCTTCCTTTTATTTTTCTGCTTTGGCACCCACTATTCGGTAGAATGCTTATGTAGAGAATTGAAGGTGTCTTAAACTTTTCTCGTTCTGTGTGTTGCAAAGTCTTGATCTTGAAAACCAAAATTTAAAATCTAGTATATGGTTGATCAAATTGTGAAACCAGGATAGATTGTGGTTCTTGCCAATAAATTGTTCTGTTCCAGAGGGTCTGCAAGTTGGATCTTTTCCCCATTGCATGTCCAGATGTTGCATAATGGTTATTCTTATGTTTGCTGTTGTTTGTTATGCCTAAGTGCCGTTTCTCCTACTCATGGTTTGCAGCAATCAACTAATTCCTTCCACTAAATAACTTTCGTCTGGTTGCACAGACATTCAGTGGGACGACCTGCTCCGGCTATATCTCTTGATCTGAAGGCTTCATGTTTTGATCCTAAGGAAAAAGTTTGGACTAAATTTCCTCCAGAAGGATCCAAGTACACTCCACCGCACCAGTCTAGTGACTTCAAATGGAAGGATTACTGCCCTGTTGTTTTCAGGTTACAGCTTGAAAACTGCTTCTATATTCAAGGGCTAGGCCCCTTTTACCAGGAATTATATTATTTCAACTATATTGGTACAGTGCCAATGGAAGCATGTTTCTGAAAAATGATTTGAAATTACTTCTGCATTGCATCAAGTAGAATTTGGTGATAGAATATTCAGTGTTCTACAAAATTTTCATAAAAATCTTATGTTTTCTGTGGGAAACTTTACAACGGTAGTGGATGCACAAACATGCCACATGCATTCCGTAGCATTTTGGTTAACTTTAGTTGATGTAAACGTTGCCTGATTTTCACCATAATCCTATTTTCAGGACTCTCAGGAAATTGTTCAATGTGGATGCAGCTGATTACATGCTATCTATATGTGGGAATGATGCCCTTAGGGAGCTCTCATCCCCAGGCAAAAGTGGAAGCTTCTTTTACTTAACAAATGATGACCGCTACATGATAAAGACCATGAAGAAGGCAGAAGTAAAAGTTAGTATTCTCGTTGTTGTATACATTCAACTTCTGCTTCATTTTGAATTGCTTGTCAAAAATCTTTTTAGTTACTTAAGGGGAATATAGAATGTCCCTCAGAAATTGTACTAATCCAAAAATTATAAGCAAATCTAGTTTATCTCTAATTCACAGACTTGTTCTGCTTAATTGCGAAATTTGAGAACAAGTGTCTTCTACTTCTTCATCTTCACATACACTTTTGAGTTTAAATTACAAGCACCAATTGGCTGATGTTATTGCAGGTGCTCTTAAGGATGCTGCCAGCTTACTACACTCATGTTCGCTCATTTGAGCACACTCTAGTAACCAAATTTTATGGTCTTCATTGTGTGAAATTAGCTGGTCCGAACCAGAAGAAGGTAATACAATAGGCATAAAGCCACGATTTTTTTGTGTAGGAAATTCTTCATGGTCATGAATTTTATTCATTTGGATTAGGTGCGATTTGTCATAATGGGGAATCTGTTCTGTTCTGAGTATACCATTCATAGACGTTTTGACTTGAAAGGTTCTTCCCATGGTCGCACAACTGCTAAACCTGAATCAGAAATTGATCCAACAACAACCCTCAAAGATCTTGATCTCAATTACATATTTCGATTGCATAAGGTTTGGTTCCAAGAGTTTTGCAGGTGAACACCTTGTCTCTTCTCCTTTTTGCATTCCCTTCCACTGTTATACTTTGCGTTGATGTTTGTCTTTGTATGAATGCTGGTTGTCAGGATGAAGACTTTCATTGCCTCTCTGCAATATATTTAATATATCAATATCTTTGTTAAGGATAAGAATGTATGGGAGTGTAAGAAAATCTTACTTTGCTGTTATGGGGTAATTAATGCACTTGCATTTGACTAGCTGCAAATTTAACTTCCGTATGAGAATGTCAAAATGTTAGAACTGCAAAACAATTAGCTAGAAAAATGGAGCATTGTGAGAGATGCAAGCATCAAAATCTGCTTTGCCTTCAATTTATTCTAGAAAAATATTTTGAGATCTTTCTATTTTCATGGGAAACACAGATTTGTAACCTTCTGTCCATCGTTGATAAATCTAATCATAACAAGAGTCATCTTTTGTCAAGTCTACTGAACTTCAACTCATTTTGATTTCTTATTACATTGATATGGATGCACACTGCATTCATGCATTTGTTTAGAATATTAAGAAATTAAATGTTAGAACTTAGCTATCCTTATTGTCTTTATAACATTAAGGTGCTCTTATGCAGACAAGTGGACAGAGATTGTGACTTCCTTGAACAAGAGAGAATTATGGATTACAGTCTTTTGGTTGGTATTCACTTTCGAGAAGCTTCGTATAAGGATTCCATGACACCAACTCGTAGTTCTGGAGTTAGGACTCCTACTGGCCTTCGCACTCCAACTGGACTTCTTACACCCTCTGGCCCAAGAACTCCTACTGGTTATTTCTAGTCACCTAATTAGATCCTCTTTTCTATTTTCAGAGCTAGCCCAGCTGAACTGATGAAATGGTTCTCTTTTCTTTCACCAGGAAATGGAAACCCAGATAATGAATTTGGAGCACTCCCACGCCTTTCTAGAGCAGAGATGGATAAGATTATTCTTGACCCTGCTCGGTAAACTAAAACTGCAGAACCAAACTTCTTTTTTTTTAACCCTTCTGTGATTAATACAGAATTGGTTGCTTAGTAATCCAACTTTATCATGCGTGAATCTGTAAGTTGTGGACTAGTTAAAATTCAGAAGACATGAGAAATAGTTCTAGGTTGCTCAAAAGATCTCATATACCAATTCACTGTTGCATAAATCAACAATCTGTTGATCTTTGTTTGCATGTCCAGTAGTGCTTCCATGGGTGATTGGCAATCTTGCTGGCTTATTGTGATGCTGACTTAGCTATTCCTTATTTTCAAACTCTGTTCCCATGCCTATGAATTACTTCTATTAATACTTCTCTTTTAATCATTCTCTATAAATGAACTATGCAGGTTGTCCTCCATAAAGCTGGGCATCGGCATGCCAGCACGGGCAGAAAAGACTACCAGAAAAAGTAATTGTGAAGTCGGTCTGATGGGAGAAGCAGCTGGAAACTTGTATGAAATCATTCTATTTTTTGGTATAATAGACATACTACAAGATTACGATATTAGCAAAAAGCTCGAGCATGCATACAAATCAATGCATTATGACCCAACTTCAATCTCTGCTGTAGATCCAAAGCAATATTCAAAACGTTTTCGAGATTTCATTTTGAGAGTTTTTGTAGAAGACACTTGACGATATAGATTGACCTGAATATTCAAACTTGCAACCTGTGACCATTTGTGCATAGCCACTTTGTTTCGAGGATGACAATTCTTTCAGTCAAAAACCATTGGGGAGGATTTGCAGCTGCAAGGATCATGCTTTTCTAGTTCAGCAAATGGCAGTTTTCCCCTCATCATCTCTGTTAGTTCACAGTTACAAACGTATGATGTCTCCTAGGAAAGGTATAGATTAATGTTGTAACCAGAATTACTTGAGCTTGATTAATTTGTAAATCAGTTAGCCAGGTGGAGGATCCATGTCAAAATTTGATTCTTTTTGTGCCAATATACATTCCTTTTTCTCCCACTTTGTGGGAGAGTCTTGGGTTTCGGCATCAATTATGTACAAGAGGAATTGTAAAGGAACTAACTTTTGGCGACTTTCTTAATCTTGAAAGAAATTCTTTGTTGATGAAGCTGCATCATTATCCAATTTTCTTTTCATACAAAGCTCCTCTCAGGCGATGATATTGGCGTATGATTGTTAGATTTCATGTTTGTGTTTTTCCCATGTCAATTTGTTGAAAAAAAATTGTTCAAAATTGAGGCCTTGCTGTTGATTCCTAAACCAACACTGTCAGTATCTTAATTTTACTGGCAAGACAACATTGTAAGAATTTTAAAGTTTCCTTCTTTGCAAATGCAAGAAAACTCAACTTTGCGATTCTCTAGCTAACCATCAATCTCTAGTTGCCATCAACATCGCTGAGGTACAGGTCCGCCTTGGGCCACTCAGTATGAATATATGATGATGTTGAGGTGGACTGCGTGTGAGACAAAAGGTCTGCTGTTGGGTTACATGCAGGGTAGAGCCTCTTTACATTGCAAGGTTCCAAGCAAACACGTTTAGCCCAGACATGGCATGTGAAGAAAGAACCATTTCCAAATAGTAAGGAAACATTTGCGAGCATCAGCGCATATCCTGGTCTTGATTTCTGTCGTTGACTAAAGAGAAGAAAGCATTTGAGTAATTGATTCTTAATCAACCATGTCCTTTGCTTACTTCATGTGCGATGGTGGCGTCCACTTCTAAGAAGAAGACTTGTTCTTAAATGATTTGTGGTACCAGCAGACATATCAAATGGTATTGACCTGGATTTTTTTATGGGGTTGCATAGCTTTTGTTTCCTTCTCAAGTAAAATCCATATAAATTTATTCCAAGAAATGATCAAAATAATTTCCAATATGTTTTTCTAATCCTGAGCTTCCATATGGAATGGTGGTTAACCAGTTTTTTTTTTTGGTTTTGAATAACATTTTATATATTGAAAAAAATCATTTATTCAATAACCTTAGTACTAGAGTCATCTCTAGAATTAAGAGGTCACTAATTCAAATTCCAATTAGACCCAATAATACTTTGAAAAAGCTTTTAGATGTTTTTAAAATTTTTATAACTGAAATTTACAAGTGGGTAATTGCTATTCTGAATTGAGTTAAAAAGAAAAAGCAAGCTCATCACAAAATGCACTATCAAATTCTTTTCTAATGTTACCCAAGAATGATAGTGACATTGCAACAATGACCCTGGCTTACTAAGAACCATCTGTGGCTGAGCTTATGCACTGATTTGCAACGGAATTGGTCATTTTTACAGTGTTGCTTCTGAATTTTCCTCTCTCTCTATCATTTTGATCAACCATTAACCTAGAATAGCCTTTTAAAAAAATCATTGGGCAGAAATAGGATATACATTCAAGGAGTCTGTGGCTGCTGTCTCTATTTCTTCCAATGGAGGGCATCTTTGAAAGGCAAGCAATTAAATTTTTCTCATCAATCTCCTGATCATAGAGAAAGCCCTTAAAAACATGGCCGCTTATCTTCACCATACCTTGGTATGCAACCTCTGCTTCGCTACCATTAATGGCGGTTGCTCTAATGCACCTGAAAACTGCTGGCGCTCGAACTTGGCTTGGCAAGGACTGCTTGAAGCTTGCATCTGTAACCCACAAAAAAAACAGCCGAATTTAAGTGTCTTAATTCCATTCTCCTCCAAATCCCTTCAAACAGAGACACGTCAAAGGAAACAGAGCCAGTATTCCATTAAAAGCTCAACAAAAACAACATGTTTCCATTTGAATCTATAGGGAAATGATTAGAAAGAGAAGTAAGAACAAGAAGGACTCAATCTTGAAGTATGATTAAGATCATAATCAGAGAGAGAGAGTACCCTGGTGATTAAAGCCATTTTCAAAACTGAAACAAGCAGCGGCATTGTTATTAGAAGTGCTTATAGAAGATTTATGATAGTGAGAATTCTATGTATTTGTATTTCTGTATAGAATACATTTATATAGTATATACCAGTGGTTGAGTTTGATACAGATTATATGAATAACAAATATTATCTCAACCAACTATAAACCTTATCATAACTCTAAATCTTATCATAACTCTAACCTTATCATGACTCTAAACCTTATTACAACTCTAACCCTTATCACTAACTAAATACAAGATAAATATACAGCTATAACTCGAGTTACAAATAGATAAAACTGTTATAGTTAGTCTTTATCTTTAATACGCCCCCGCAAGATTGAGGCGCCATCGGAGACTCCAATCTTGGTTCTAAAGTAACAAAACTGAGTTCTTCCCAAAGCCTTTGTAAGCACATCAGCAACTTGATCTTTTGAACTTATGTGAAGAACCCTTAACTGTCCAGCATTAATTTTCTCGCGAACAAAATGGTAATCCAGTGCAAGATGCTTCATCCTAGTATGATAGATTGGATTGGCGCAGAAGTAAGTCGCACCAAGATTATCACAATGAAGGACTGGTGGTTGTGATATTGGTACTCCCAAATCTTGTAATAAACTTTGAACCCAAAATACCTCTGCTGCAGCATTGGTTAAGGCTTTGTACTCAGCCTCTGTAGAAGATCGGGAGACAGTCTTTTGGCGACTAGATTTCCAGGATATAATATTAGAACCAAGATATAGAACATAAGCTGTTGTAGACCGCCCATTATCAAGGACACCACCCCAATCAGAATCAGAGAAGGCAGACAGAGTATGAGTGGAATTTCTATTGAGAAATAAGCCATAATGTATGGTTCCTTTAAGATATCGCAAAACACGTTTCAGTGCTTGAAGATGAGTTTGTGTCGGTGCATGCATAAATTGTGACAGTCGATTCACTGCAAAAGAAACATCAGGACGCGTAATTGCCAAATATTGAAGAGATCCAATAATTTGGCGATATACGGTGGAATCAGTCGAACTAGAACCATCATTTAAGATGAGCTTGTCTCCTGTAGACATAGGAGTATTCACCTCTTTAGCTCCAGCCATATCAAATCGGTCTAACAAATCAGCAATATGTCGATGTTGCGAAAGAAATAATCCTGCAGCTGTAGAAATCACTTCAACCCCCAAAAAATGATTTAATATTCCCAAATCTTTGACAGAGAACTGAGCAGATAGCTTCTGTACGCAGGTATGCAGAAAATGATTGTTATTACCTGTAAGTACAATATCGTCAACATATACTAGAAAATATGCAATAATCCCATTTGAGAAAAAAATAAACAAGGACGCATCAGCATTTGATTTGCGAAAACCAAGTTTGAGCAAAAAAGAAGTAAGTTCAAGATACCAAGCTCGTGGAGCCTGTTTCAAACCATAAAGAGACTTCTTCAGTTTGCAAACATAATCAGGAAACTCAGGTTGCACATATCCTGGAGGTTGCTGCATGTAGACATCTTCATAAAGTGTGCCATGTAAAAAGGCATTATTTACATCCAATTGCCTTAACTGCCATCCTTTAGAAATTGCAAGAGTAAGAACTACCCGAATTGTAACCGGTTTTGTAACCGGACTAAATGTCTCAAAATAATCACGCCCAGGTTCCTGAAGAAATCCTTTGGCAACCAAACGTGCCTTGTACTTATCAATAGTACCATCCGGTTTACGCTTAATCCGAAACACCCATTTGCAACTAATAAGATGATGTTTGTCTCTCGGAACCAGCTCCCAAGTTTTATTTTTCAAAAGAGCATTGTACTCTGAATCCATCGCCTGCCGCCAAAGTGAACTGGCCAGAGCTTGTTTCACTGTTCTTGGCTCGAGTGTATCCGGTAAAGGATATTTAGTTGTAAGATTAACAAAAGAAGAATTAAAATACTTTGAGTTAGGCTTCCTTTGTCGCTGCTGCCGTTGTACAGGAGCTGGAACTGAATCTTGTGAAACAATCGGTAGTGGCAAATCTAAATCAGTAGTAGAAGATTCAGTCATCAAAGGGTCAACTTGTTGAGTCTCAGTACTAATTAATGGCATGGTAGATTGATCAGATTCTGCTGATAATGCTGTAATAGATTCGGAACCAGTACTTGAAACCAACAAATCAGAATCACTTGGAATAGAAATTGCCAATGGAACCGAAGCAACTGCAGTTGGTGCAACAGGTGATGGATTTGGTTGTTGTGCCGAACCTGTACAAGAAGCATCTCGAAAATAATCTGTAAATTGATGAGAACTAGTGCAAGTTTCAGATGGAAAAATATGCTCAACAAATTGAACATGACGAGACAAATACAAACGATTAGCCTTTGGATCGTAACATTTGTATGCAGATTGAGTTGGAGAATATCCAAGAAAAATACAAGGCAATGAACGACACTGAAGTTTAGAATTATTATATGGCCTTAGCCATGGAAAACAAAGGCAACCAAAAGATTTCAATCTCTTAAAACTATGAGGCATACCAAACAATCTAGAGAAAGGTGTTTGAAACGAAATAGCGGACGAAGGCAACCGATTGAGCAAATAAACAGCAGCCTGAAAAGCATGAGACCAATAATTAGAAGGTAAAGACGAAAATTGTAACATAGCAAGACCTGTTTCAACTATTGAGCGATGACGACGTTCAGCAGTACCATTATGCTCTGGCGTATGTGGAGGTGTTGTATAATGTGAAATACCACAAGACAAAAAATGATTCTTAAGCTTTTGATACTCCCCACCATTATCAGTGAACACAGAAACAATTCTAGTGTGAAAATAATTTTCAACCAATTTCTGAAAGTGGATAAACAAATCATGAGTATCAGATTTCTGCTTCATGGGATATAGCCAAACATACTTAGAATAGTGATCAATAAATGTAACGTAATATGCATAGCCATCAATAGATTTTTGTGAACATCAGAATAAACAAGTTGCAAAGGCTTATTACTAACAAGAGAATTCTCAAAAAACGGTAATTTATGACTCTTGCTCATAGAGCAGGAAGTACAATGAAAACTAGAAACATATTTAGACATAGACTGAAGACCAATATTTCGAAGTACTAACAAAAGGACTTTATTGTTGGGATGACCAAGCTTGTGATGCCATTCAGAAAGCAAAGACAGACACCGAGTAGTAACATTCAGCTGAGAACGTTGAGAATTAACTCTGGAAAAACTTGCACAGTAGATATCATCAATGTTCTCTCCCCGTAGTAGAGACGCCCCCGTGTACAGATCCTTCACAATAAAATAAGATGGAAAAAATTCCACAGAAACATGATTAGTGCGACACAACTTAGCAATTGAGACCAAATTCTTGCGCAGATTAGGCACGCATAACACATTAGGCAATGATAAATTCTTAGAGTAAGTAGGAATTTGCACAAAACCAGTATGTGATACAGCAAGCGTTTTACCATCACCAAGTTGTACTTCCTCAGGACCTCCATAGTCAGAATAGCTTTGCAAAGAAGCTGGATTCGACACAACATGATGAGAAGCTCCGCTATCAAACAACCATTATTGTGGAGAAGAAGCAGCCATAGAAGAAGTAACATTAACTGCAGGTATCGGTGCTGAAGAATGCGAGGTATCAGTCTTCAAAGACATATTATTCTCCTTAAGAAAGCGAGCCAATTTGCGACATTCAGCAGTAGTATGCCCAGTATATTCACAAAATTGACATACCACATCAGGTCGATAAGAACCTCGACCTCGACCACCAGAGTAAGAACCACGACCACCACGTCGATTTCCAGAATAATTGGAGTTTTGTGGAGATCAATTATAATTGCCATTCTGATTGTGTGAACGCCCTCCAGAACGTTGAGTGTAATTGACAGTAGCAATCACTTGTGACGTAGCTGAAACAGTTGTGGAATCTTTTTCTTGTAGGGATCGTTCATGATCAGTAAGTTTTTCAAAGAGATCAGAAAAGGTTATTGGGGTTTCACGAACTTTTAACGCAGCAACTATGGGACTGTAATAATCTCCCAATCGCGTGATAATATAAACAATTAAGTCATCATCACTCACCGGATTCTGGGTAAGAGCAAGCTCATCTGCAATAGCCCTCATCTCATTGAGAAAAATAGCAATCGGTTTGGTTCCCTTAGAGTTCTGTGCTAATTTAGTTTTTAAGGACAGAATTCTAGAACGAGAAACATTAGCAAAACTCTGGTGAAGCCGATCCCATGCTTCTTTGGCAGTATTGGCTGAAGAAATCAAGGGTTGAATAGTATCGGAACAACTTCCTAAAAGAGCACTGATCAAAATTTGATCTTGTCGAAACCATAAGGCGAAAGTTGGGTTGGCTGTTTTGTCTTTTTCAGAAAGAAATTGTGATGGTGCAACCCGTGAACCATCAATAAAATCAAGTAAATCAAGACCAATTAAGGTTGATTGGATCTGTTTTCTCCAAACAGGAAAATTCTCCGGAGTAAGTTTAATTGGAAAATGCGTTGGAGCATTTAATTGAATGACGGTATTGGATGACGAAGCCATTAATTAAAAGAAAATTGGATCAGAAAACTCGTGAGAGCAGATTGCGGCTCTGATACCATATAGAAGATTTATGATATTGAGAATTCTATGTATTTGTATTTCTGTATAGAATACATTTATATAGTATATACCAGTGGTTGAGTTTGATACAGATTATATGAATAACAAATATTATCTCAACCAACTATAAACCTTATCATAACTCTAAATCTTATCACAACTCTAACCTTATCATGACTCTAAACCTTATCACAATTCTAACCCTTATCACTAACTAAATACAAGATAAGTATACAGCTATAACTCAAGTTACAAATAGATAAAACTGTTATAGTTAGTCTTTATCTTTAATAGTGCTAAAACTGTAAGACGTAGTGGTCACATTCTCTCTAGGCCTTTTATTACAACCACCACCAGAAGAAGAAGCGGAAGAGCCACCCTCAATTCCCTGCCGCCTCGCCACGGGAACCCACGTGCTCTTAATGTGAGTGGCACAATCAAAAACCCTCTACTCTTGCAACAAGTCCTGCACCTTCGATACTCGCACTCCTTTTTGGCTCTATTTCCACAATCTCTGCAAACTTGAGGAGTACTATTAGTATTTTCATTATCCTCACCAACGTACAATGCATCTCTTTTAGCAAAGCTTGATTCTTGCTGATCATAACCATTAAGAGCGCTCCTAAAAGTTTATTAAAATGATAATAATTCTACAAATTAGGTCCTTAATTTTTTTTACAAATTAATTACTCCATCCCTATTTTAAGATACATATATTTTATAAAATAAATTAGTTAATCATTTTATCAAAAAATTGTTAGTATGGAAATGAATTAATAAATTTTTAAAAAATTGATAATAATTCTTTATAAAAAATAAAAATAAATTAAATAATTTCTCGCCTTAAAAGTGTCAACCTACTGAATTTTTAGTAATGAAAATACTTAAATGTCACTGCAAAGATAAAAGCAACTTCATTGATAGTGATTTGAGAGTAAATATTAAGCCTGTAGGGCCCAAATACATAATTGAAACCCAAAGCTATGGAAGTCTAGGGCAATTGGGATCACAAAGGAGCAACAAAGTCTTTTATCACAGTCCAAGCCCATCGCTTGAATTGGACCTTTCCACAAAAATCATGCAAGATACTACTAGGAAATAATTAAGAATAGAGGACTCGCTCTCAAATCATAGTCGTATTAGAGTCCATCTAGTGGGAGCATAGAAAAGCTCTTCCACGTGCGAGGGAAATTTCAATATATATATCGTCATCCTCGTCTGTAGGGCAGTTAATCCTTAAGCCGCACTGAAATCGCCGAATTGAAGAGCTCTGTTAACATCCTCTCTTACGGCTAGATGTTTTCCTTGGTTGAGTCTTTAATGGTTTCAAGCTTCTAGTTCAACTATAGATGTGTTTCAGTGGTTTTGGTTGCTTTGCGTTATTTCACTTAGCTTCGTTTGTCTTTCCAGCAACCTTGAAATCTCCTCCTTCGGGTTCCGACTCTTGTGGTGGTGGCTCCATTTCTCACGAAGCACATGAGTCTAGGGTTTCAGATAAGATGGGTTTTGAACTTTCTTGGACTTTTTATTTTTAGACTAGATGTTTGTTTCTTCTTTAGGCCTATCTTGTATATTGGGCTTGAAGTCTTTTTCTCTTTAATGATATTTTACCTTCGATAAAAATAAAAAAAAAAAAAGAAAATTAATGGACCTACGAGGTTTTTTTTTTCTTTTTTTTGGAATGTGCTCTCAAAAAAAGCATATAAATTTTTAGGAAGCTCAAAAGTATACTTAGCCAGTATCGTCAGTTAAAAACGACTATGATTAGGTTATTAGTCACCTAATTAAACTATGCATATTAGAGCTGCTATTGATTTTTCTTTCAGTAGAGATTTCTTTAGAATTGTGTTAGGTTGAGCTTGTATCCTCGGACCTAAATCTTTCCAAATTCATTGTGAGATTTAGAAGCTATCATTCAAGATGCTCAATCTCTTCTTTCGGTCTATGATATTGAGATGTCTTATATTTCTGGAGTTGCTAGTAGCTGTAGTTCTCTTTACTTGAATGATGTCTATCTTTCAAGGAAAAAAAAAAAAGAAACATATATAAAAGTTGAATTCAGATGTTTTTAAATAAGTTTTACTAGCAAGATTTAAAAACTAAACATCTCAATAATATATTCAATATCCCAATAAATTCTATAATTTATTTAAATAATTTAAATTTAAAAAAAATAATATCAATTTTAATTTTAAAATTTTGAATTGAACTCCAATAACTGTTGGGAATAAACATATTGAAGAACATAAAAAGAAAAGTTTTGTTAAATTGAGTAAATTGTTATATAATAACTGTACTATTTATAGTATTAAAATCAAATTAAAATTTCTAACTTAATAAAATAATTTGAAAATTAAAATTTAAAAAAAATTAACTAAATATAATCAAGATATTATAAAAAACAAATCAAATCCATTTGAATTAATTCAGGAAAAGACAATACTTTCAAATGGGAACAAATGCTGTCAGATTCAATAAAACATTGTCTCTCCACTGAAGATTTCCTAATTTTAAAAAATATATATATAAATTAGTCAGTTAATGTCACAGATTATTCAATTAGCTTGTGCATATGCATTTGTTAATTAATAATTAGGTATCTTCTCCATATATATTTCGCAGAAGATGCATTTATATGTGAATGATAAAGCTAACAAATATATTAAAAAAAAATTCTGATCAAACGTGAACCCAATTAATAAATGTGTGGATGCCATTATTAAATAGTTATATAATTATTAAACATAATTTATAAATTGTATTTTTAAATTAAATAATGTTATAAATTATTAATTACTAATTATTATAATAAATAGTAATTAAAAATTTTAATTTTATAGGAATGGATGATGACTGGACTCTAGACACTCTGGCCTGACTGAACCTATGCTGGAAAGGTCAGCCTTTAACTATACTGAGACCCGATACATAGGTCTGCTTCACATGCATGCCCAAACTTCACTTTGACGAGTCTAACCATGTTTATTTCTTTGGTCCCGTGAGACAACAAATCCTGTGACACTCAGGATCATGTTCACATTGCGCCAGATGGAATTAAATAGCCGCTTGATGATGAAAAAAGATAGTATGTTCGTATGTACGACCAGCGTGACTGTGACAGGAGGGTACAAATGCAGGACGGTTGTTACACGTCACTAAAGGATACAAGAGAAAATAAATAAAGGAAGCAAGAGAGACAAATCAGACTAAACCTATCAAAATACACCTTAAACCTACTCTTTATTGATCTTAGAGCATCAATTGGCGCTGTCTATGGGAACGAAGGAGATCTTTTCATCACTGGAGTTCTCATCCTCATTTCACTCACTGAGATCCACATGGCCAACCACAACGAAAACCATACTGAAAATACCCCAAACGACCTGAGTTCAACTCAGGAAGGACCAAAGTTATCATTCTCTAGTCCAACTGCCCCATTAAACCAACCCTTTATATTGTTCAGCCCTTCACCGAGCTTGGCTGGAACCGTGCCTCGAACTACCTTATTTGACCAAGAGCTGCAAAGTATGGCTCTCCAATTATAGAATACTACCTAATGGCTAGGCCAGATGCTGTAATAGAGAGGGCTTAGCACCCCATTGAGTCTACCACCTGCTGCCGAGGGGTTCAACGTTAATGAACTCCAACCCATATTAAACTATCAAACTCCTCAGCAGAATAGTAGGAGAACAGATGACGGGAATGGAGAGGCCAGTCAGAGAAACGAGCCAATAGATAAAACAAAAGGTAGGATAGTAAAAGAGCTCATTGAGAATGATGGAGTTGAGAGCTATTCTTCCGAGCCAACGGAAAGGTCAGAGAGTGAAGAGTTAGAAAGAAACTACTGCCTAGAGAAGAGGCCCAGGAGGGAGGACATAGAGGTAGATCAGAAGTTAGAAAGGCTAAAAGAACAACTAGTAACAGAGTTGGGAACACGAGACAATAATAGTCCCTTGTTACCAACCTTATCACCATTTGTGAGACGAGTTCAGCAAAAAACTATCCCCAAGAAGTACATGATGCCAACAACGGCAGCTTACGATGGAACGGAAAACCCCAGGGAGCATGTGTTGAACTATAAGACATTCATGGAACTGTAGACCCACTCAGATATCTTGATGTATAAGGTTTTTCCTATCACCTTAACAGGACCAGCCGAGCGTGGTTTAACAGTTTGGAGGCAGGAAATATTAAGAGCTTTATCGACCTGGCCAGCGTGTTCATCAGCAGATTCATCATCAGAGTCCCTGCAGAGAGAAAGGCAAGCTACTTAGAGACCGTTCGGCAAAGGAATGAATCCTTAAGAGAGTACGTGGCCAGGTTTAATTCTGAGGCTTTGCAAATACCTGAGCTTGATGAAGGAAGAGCTATAGAAGCTATGCAGAAATGCACTACCTCCCCGGAGTTCTTCGAGTCATTATGCAGAAAGCCCCCTACCACCTTGATGGAGTTGATGAAAGGAATAGAGAAGTATATATGGCAGGACAATGCTTTAACTACAAGTAGGTTTGCTAAGGATAATAGAGATAAAGGAAGAGCTGGGGAGGACAAGAGATAAGACAGGCTGGAGAGAAGGTAGGATCGGGGACCAAAGGTATTGAACAAACATCGATGGGAGAGAAAGGAGCAAAGACCTTATCAACACCGGCTCCCTGCCGAGATCACTCCCTTGAATATGTCTAGAGCCAAAGTGCTCGTGGCAGTCCAGAATAAAGATTTCATACAATGGCCCAAGCCCGTGAAAGCAGAAGCAAACAGAAGAGACCCGAACAAATATTGCTAATACCACAAGACTTATGGCCATGACACAAACAACTGTTACCAGTTGATAAATGAGATAGAAAGACTCATCAAAAGAGGCTACCCCAAAACTTCGTGAAGAAGCCAGAGGGCTAGAGGCAGCAACAAAATATGACTGGGGAAAGGCCCAAGAGACAGATCGGAGCACCAGTAAATGATGACTCCAGTGGAACCATCAACATGATTGTAGGAGGAACTGGGGGCCGCATGAGTAGGAAGGGGAAGAAGAGAAGCAAAAACAAAGACAAAAGTGTTGCCGAAGTGATGCAAGTCATCGAGCACTCTCCAGTAACCATCTCTTTTTCCCCGGAGGATGTGTAGGGAGTGTAGATGCCTCATGACGATGTCTTGGTCGTTAAGGTCGTCATCCATAACTTCAGAGTCCAAAAAGTGTTAATAGACGACGACAACAAAATGAATCTACTACCTTATAGGGTCTTCCAACAAATGAAGATACCTGAAGAACAACTGGTCAGGGATCAATCCTAGTCAAAGGGATAGGGGAAACCCCAGTAGCAATGGAAGGAAAAGTAAAGGTAGCCCTTACCCTAGGGGAACCGCCCCTGTCATGGACTCACTATGCAATATTTCTGGTGGTGAAGTTACCCCTAAGCTACAATGCCATTCTGAAAAGGCTGATGCTCTATGACTTTGAAGCAGTGACCAGCATTCGGTATCTGACCATAAAGTTTCCAACAGACAAGGGTCGGAATCATCCGGGGAAGACAGGAGGAGGCCAGAGCTGTATGCTTGGCCACAGTAGAGGAATAATGCGCCCAACAAGAAGAAATAAATCCTGAAATTATAGAGGTCTGAGATGAAAAGAAGGAGGGCGGGACTGAGCCTGTAGATAAGCTGGAGACTTTCTCACTAACCAAAGAAGAAAGCAATAAGGTCTTCAGCATCAATTTGATCTTGGAAGAAAGCTAGAAGGAAGCTGCAATGGCCTTAATCCGGGGGCATACCTCAAGCTTTGCCTGGATGCCCTTAGATATGCCAGGAATTGATCTTGAGGTGATGACCCATAAGTTGAAAATCCTCCCTGGAGCCAAGCTAGTGAAGTAGAAAAAGAGAGTTTTCGGGAAGGAGAAACATCAGTCTACGAGGGAAGAGATGAAGAAATTAGAGGAGACCGGGTTTATTAGGGAAGTAATGTACCCACAGTGGTTAGCTAACTCTGTGTTAAAGAAAAAAGCCAATGGAAAGTGTAAAATGTGTATAGAGTTTACTGATTTAAACCAGACTTGTCCAAAAGATTGTTATCCCCTCCCAAATATTAATAAAATGGTCGACTCTACGGCCGACTTTGACTACTTATCATCTTTAGATGCTATGTTAGGGTATCATCAAATCCCTATGGACAGGTCAGATGAAGAGAAGATCTCTTTCATAACTGAAGACGAGATGTATTGCTTCAAGGCTATGCCTTTCAGGTTGAAAAATGTCGCATTTTCAAAGATCAAATATAGAGAAATATAGAGGTGTACATCGATGACATGGTAGTTAAAAGCTAGAATTTCCAGCAATGCCTGATTGACTTAGAAGAGGTCTTCTGGGTACTGTAGTGATATAGAATGAGGTTGAATCCAGTGAAATGAACTTTTTTCATTAGATGAGAGAAATTTTTGGGCTACATGATCAGTGGGAAAGGTATAGAGTTGAACCTAGAAAAGGTAGAAGTAATTTTGAGTATGCCTAAGCTGATTTGTGTAAGGGGTGTACAGAGACTCACAGGAGGAGTAGTAGCTCTTAACATATTCATATCCAAGTCAGCAGAGAGATGTCTACCCTTCTTTAAGAAGCTACAGAAAGTCCTAAACTTTGAATGGTCGGAGGATTGTTGAGAGGTCTTCAAAATCTTTAAGGAATATCTCAGCTCTCCACATGTGCTTAGCAGTCCCTTGCTAAGAGAAGAGTTGTTGATCTACTTGGCTGCATCCGAACAGGCAGTAAGTGCCGTACTAGTGAGAGAAGAGATAGGGATCCAAAAGGCCATCTTCTATGTCAGTAAGGTACTTAAAGATATTGAGGCCAGGTATATGAATATTGAAAAACTAGCATTTGCTCTGTTATTGGCAGTGAAAAAATTCAGGATGTATTTGGAAGGCCACTATGGAGTAGCGATGATTAATCAGCCCTTGAAAAAGATCTTATACAAGCCTAAAACTTCAGGACAGATGATAGCATGGTCGGTAGAAATCAGCTCATACAGTCTCATTTACCGACCTCGAATTGCAATCAAAGCTCAAGTCTTAACTGACTTTATAGTTGAATGCTCCTTCAACTCATATAAGAAAGAAAAGAATAATATGTTTCCAAGTTTAATGGAAGAAAGGATGGAGAGTCAACACCAGCATGAATTCATGTGGAATCTATTTGTAGATGGGGCATCGAGCTCCACAGGTAGTGGAGCAGGAATTCTTCTGAAAGGGCTTGATGAGTTCAAAGTATGCTATGCTTTGTGCTTTGGGTTCCTAGCGTCTAATAACGTGGCAGAATATGAAGCTCTTCTAAATGAAATGCTTTGTCATTAGATCAATAGGGCCCGTTATTCTTGATTTCAAAGTAGTATATTATTAGTTTGAATACTTGAAGTCCATAATTGCTTAGATTGTTTAAACACAAGTAACAATTAGTAATACCAACTAAGAAGTTGTATAATCTAAATCAAACTCACCACGCGACTGGTCAGTTAGAATTAGATCTCTCTATTACTTAAAGCAGTTGACAGTTAATAAGTAAAAATTCTAAGGACGTTCTTAGGCGATTTGTTGGCTAGTATTAATTTGCGAATATTTCCTAATTAATCTAAATCTAAGAAGAGACTTGGTTATGTGGAGCGTCTTCCATAACCAAAACTAATTTATTAATGAATAAAAGAATTTAAGTATCGATGATCAATTCCAAACTGAAATGGACCCTACACTTCAACTAGAACTTGTTTATATTGATTTATTTCTCTTTTAATTATCGCTTTCTTTAATTGTTTTAATTTTTATTTAATCCATTATAAAAAAATTTCTTATTTTATTTTCATTGTTTATTTGCCTTAGTCATTGTTTGAAAAGTTATAGTATCAATTCTCTATGGATGCGATCCTATTACCACTGTACGAAATTCTTAATTGTTGATATTTTAATAAGTTATTTTTGGTGGGTTTGACACCCATCACCTACCCAACAAAATATCAAATGTCATATTTACTTTATCCTCTTATATATCAATGATGTAAAAATCTGCAGAAAAAATTAACCCATCAACTTGGACTAGGACGTCTTCCAAAACACTCTCGGGATACACAATAGATCTATCAACAAGTTGGATTATAACACCTATTTTCTTTATGGGACTGACATTTAATGAATTATAAATAGATAAAGACATTATATTAATTGAGACTCCAAGATCACACATAGTCTTCTTAAATCCAAGATTACCAATGGTACAAAAAATAGTAAACATACCTCTATCGTTACATTTAGAAGGCAATTTCTTTTCAATAATTACAAAAATATTTTCTCCCACACTTACCCTTTCATTCCTAGATAACTTTTGTAACAGCCCGGAAACCGAACTGCTATCGGCACTAGGATCCAGATCGACTTAAGGTCGCCGGGACCCGTAGTAAGCCTGCTATACTGCCTGTGTACCTGTGAAATCCCATACATGATCATACATTTTCTGTCAAACCATTAAAACTTTTCTTTCCTCCAGGGCTTAACCTGTGCATGCACTCTTTCTGGTCTATCAACTCATAATGTTAAGCCTGGTTTTCTCATATTCATTCACAATAAAAGAAACATACATAAACTGATCATGTGTCTAGAACAAGGGATTACAACTCTTATAAGTCAAGCACAAAGCTACACACTATACATTATCTCTTTACATGTACATGTCCACACTAGCTAGTACATAACTCTGCTTCTTGCAAACCCTGCTGGACTCCCTCTGAACTTTGAACCTGCAAACCTGGGGGATAGGAGAGAGGGATGAGCTATACAAGCCCAATGAGCAGAACTATAAACCATAAGTTGAAAACATGATCTCATGGAATGCACTACAGCACATCATCTCAGGGATAGACATGACCACCAACAATCCCACTGAAAGGATGCCTGGCCTAGCCAGGTCTTATAACCTCAATCTGCCTGGCCCGGCCAGGTCTTACAAACTCTGCTCGCCTGGCCCGGTCAGGTCTTACGATAATCTGCTGCTTGGTCTAGCCAGGTCTTACCTACAGAAGGCTGCCTGGCCCAGCCAGGTCTTACACAAAGCTAGGGCTATTGGGGTCGCCTTGGTCTATCCACAGCCTCATACACATCGTATTATGCAATGCGTCATCTTCGTGAAACTAATGCAAGCATCCTACTATAATCTTATGATGCATGACATATGCTCAAAGCAGTTTAGTTCTGAAAAGAGAAGTTCCACTCACCTCTGATCGACTCTGAACTAACTCTGCTGCAGGTTCGGAAACAGTGCTCACTGCTGCTCTCTGGGGTTCCTCTGGTCCGTACCTACACAGGTGGACGCAAATGAGGGACCAAACTAACTCAGAACCTCTCTAAGACACTCCCCAAAAACCCTCTACAAGATCTCCAAACAATCACATAAAACATGCAAAAGAAAGCTGGACAGGGCACTTTCGGCGGCAGGTTCGGCGGCCGAAACCCCTCTCCAGAGACGAAACTCATGCATGTTCGGCGGCACCTTCGGCAGCCGAAAGTCTCGTCCAGAGACGAAACTCAACCTTCGGCGGCACTTTCGGCGGCCGAACCTTGCCTCCAGAGACGAACGTCCCAAGTTTCGGGGGCAAGTTTTGGCAGCCGAAACTGCCTCCACAAGGGGTTCGGCGGCCGAACCTGGTTTTGCCCGCTGGGCAGAACCCTGCTCTGTTTCATGCAAACCTTGCCCCCAAACTTACCCAACATGCATCTCAACTACTCCCAACTAGCACATACCATAAAACATGCATAAAAGGGCCTAAACCTCACTTATCATCTCAAGAAACATCTCAAACAACACTTACACATGCTGAAACACAAAATCATGCAAAACCTCAACCAAAACCCTATTCATGCATACTATCCATACAACTCCCATAAAACCTTCAAAAATCAGTAAAAGAGGTTCTGGATCTTTACTTACCTCTTCCAAACAAGAGATCAAGTGATCCTAACGTGGAGATATGAAGAAAACCTCTTCCAAAGCTCCAAACTTCCAAACTTGCTATTTTTGCTCAAAACCTTCAAAACACACCAAAACTCTTAAAACCCTTGAAAGATTTGGTGAAAAACATGAAAAACATGAAAGTCAACTTGGGAGAGGCTGGAACTCACCTCTGGCTGCAAGTGGAGGAGAAATATCCTCCTTCCACCGACCTTTGGCCCTTTTATAGGTGGCTGGCCAGACCACCTTCGGCAGCCGAACGTGAATCCGAAACCATGCAATGTTCGGCGGCCGAAAGTGACCTTCGGCGGCCGAACCTTTGCATTTCTCCCTTGTTGCTTTTCTTTCAAAACTCATTTCCTTTCACACTTGAAAACATTCAAAACTCTTAAAACACACATGAAAACATAGGTCTTACCCTTCTCGAGGGTTCCGATACCCGAAATTCCACCGAAATACAGGAATTTCGATGCCGGACTCAAGCCGGGTATTACAACTTTTTCTTTTTGGTACAAAACTCCTTCAAAAATTTTGCATATTTAGGCATTTGCTTAATAATATTTGTACAAGAAATAGTAAACATACCTCTATCATTGCATTTAGGAGGCAATTTCTTTTGAATAATTACAAAAACATTTTCCCCCACACTTACCCTTTCATTCCTGGATAACTTTTTCTTTTTGGTACAAAACTCCTTAAAAAATTTTGCATATTTAGGCATTTGCATAATAACATTTAGTAAAGAAATATTTACCTCAACTTTGCAAAAAGTTTCAAGAATTTCCTTTTCTTCTTTTTTCTTTTTGTTATTGGTTAATCTTTCTGAAAATGGTGGAGGAACTTTGAATTGATCTTGCGGTCTTTCTACCTTCTGCTATCTTGTTGTAGTCTCTGCAGCTTGCTTCTCAGTTATTTGCCTAGAGGTTTGGACAAATCGCGACTTAGGGATGTCGCTCTGTATCTCTTTCTCAACGATTTGTCCAGAGGTTTGGGCAAATTATTGTTTCAATCTATTACTCTGCAGCTATTTCCCACTTCTCAAGGTAATAGCATTGACATTTTATTTTGGGTTAACTACTGTTTGTGAAGACAATTTCTCTTGTGACTCCAGCCTATTTACTGATGTGGCTACTTGGCTTATCTATTATTCTAAATTTTGCATAGAATTAGCAAGAGAATTAACAATAACTTCAAGAGGCATACCTTGCTTTTGATGGACTATTTGGACAGAATTCCTTTACTGATAATTTTGAAATTGGCTTGCCCTATCATAACTGAAATTCGGGTGCTCCCTCTAACTTGGATTGTAGGAGTTAGAGTATGACTCATATTTCTGCTGTCTATTAATTCCCCTAATGACATTGACTTACTGTTCTTGATGAACTTGCTGAGCCTGATCTATAACTAAACTTCGAACGGCAGAGGTTAAATCAGTAATTTGTGAGGCTAAGAAAGATCTACTTACCTCGTTAACTCTCCTAGGCAGTTCCCTTTGATCTCCATATTGTTTTGAGGCTGCTGCCATGGTGGGATTAGGTCTCTTATGGCCTGAGGTGTCTTGTCTGCAATCGATCTCCCACACATTGCATCAATCAATCTCCTTTCTGAAGGTAACAAACCTCCATAGAAGTATTCAATGAGAGACTTGTCAGAGATGTCACGTTGAGGGCAACTTGTGCATAATTGTTTGAATCTCTTCCAATATTCATATAGTTCTTCAGAGTCCTTTTGCTTGATACTACTGATTTCTCTCCTAATGCTAATGGTTTTTGAGGTTGGAAAATATTTATTCAAGAAGGCCCTCACCATTCCTGCTCATGAGGTAATGGATGCGAGTGACAAGTAGAATAACTGGTCTTTGGCAAAATCATCAAGGGAGAAGGGAAAGACACTTAATTTAATATGTTCTTCAGAAATACCTTGAGGCCTCATTGTTGAGCACACAATATGAAATTTTTTGAGGTGTTTCTATGGATCTTCATTTTTCAAACCTCTGAATTTTAGAAGGAGGTGAATTAATCTGATTTTAAGCTCAAAAGGAGTTATCAAAGGCGGGTAAGTGATGCACCATGGTGCTTGATCACCTATAGGAGTTGCTAATTCACGAAGAGTCCTTTCTTGTGCCATTGAAGCTCTTTCTTTGATGATTTCAGCCTTTAATTTAACAAAGACAACAACTGGTTCAAGAGCAGTAACTGCTGCATTTTTTGCCTCTTCAGGTGCTGCTGTAACTCCCTCCATAGTAGTTGGTTCAGCTGTTGTTTTAGGGGCTGGTTCTTAAATTTTTTTAGCAAAATTTTATGGTTCTTGGACTGATTCTTTGTGGTTACAGAAGTAGATGCTGATGAGGCTTGTTTTCTCAATTTGGCTTGTTTTCACAAGCTTATGACAGTCCTTTCAATCTCACGATCGCAAAGCAAATCTTCTTCATGATCAAACCTAGTCATGAAAAGAAATAAATTAGTTTAAATTAATTCTTCGGCAGCGGCGTCAATTTTTGCTGGGTGTCAAAACCACAAAAAATAACCTATTAAATATCAATAAATATGAATTGCATATAGTGATAATAGGATCAAATCCACGGGGAATTGATACTAAGAATTTCCAAACAATGACTAGGAAAAATAAACAATAAAAATAAAAAGGGGAAGTTTTGATAATGAGTAAAAATAAAAATCAAAGTAATTAAAGAAAGCGATAATTAAAAGAGAAATAAATCAATATAAACAAGTTCTAGTTGAAGTGTAGGATCCATTTCAGTTTGAAAATTAATCATTGATACAAAAATACTTTTATTCGTTTCAATAAACTAGTTATAGTTATGGAAGACGCTCCACATAACCAATCTCTTCTTAGGTTTTAAATTAATTAGGAAATATTCGTTAATTAATTTATAGCCAATAAATTGCCCAAAAAAGTTTTTGAAATTTTAATTTATTAGCTGCTTTAAGTATTAGAGATACATAATTCTAACTGACTAGCCTCGTGGTGAGTTTGAGTTAGATTGTAACATCCTCAAATACATAGCTAGAGCAGTGACATCCCTAGGTAGGGCTAGGCTATTTCACTACTAGAGTAAGTGGCCTTAGGGAATGTGCTAGCATAACTCTAAACTGCTAATAACTGAATCATAGAAAACTCAAATAAAGAAACAGACGTATTCAGAAATAAAGCAGACAGTGTGATTAGCGAGTCGGGAACGAGTCACTTTCGAAAGGTGCTTAGGGTTTTCCGACGTTCTTGCTTGAGGTGCTTGTTTATATTCATCATGCTTGCTTAAGTGAAAAGGACTTCTAAAGGATAAAAGCATATTTTAGTAGGTCAATCTATGATTATTGAAAGTTTAAAAAACTAAATTGAAACATGGTAAAAAGTTTAGTGGGTTAAAGTGTAAATATGGAAAGTTAAAACATAAAAGTCAAATTTTACTTTCCATGTGTCACCTAACTAAGGAAAGGAGAAATGAAAAAGAAAATTAAAAAAGAAAAAGGGATTTTCTTCTTTCTTCCTCCACCATTGCCGTAGCTCACCCATTGAAAAAAACCAAAGCTTTGTTTTGTCTTCCTTCCACCAAAGCCAAGCCAAACCTCACCAAAACAACTTCTTCCTTTAACCAAAATCTATCCTAAGATCAAGAGCTAAAGGAACAGCCATATAGTGAAAGAATTGAAGAAGAAAGGTTTAGGGTTCCATATACACCAAGCTTGAAAATCCAAGGTAAGCTTAGAAAGGTGAAGGAAATAACATCTTCTCATTTCTTCATGCATGAATTTTCATTATAGAGCTTTAATTTATAGTTTATTCAATCCTTTCCTAAGACATAAATCTACCTAGGTGAAGGAACATCAAAGGGAAAGGAGATAGCTAGAGATTAGAAGAGGAAAAGAAAGAAGGAATCCAAGAAAGGTTTGGTGTTTGTATGATTTTTCTGTTTTCCTTTGATTCTGCCATGAATAAGTGAAATTAGGGGTTGATTTTACTTGCTGGAAATGTTGTTTTGATTGTATAAATATGTTATATGAATGTTAAAATGATGTTTGAAAGGCTTAGAGTAAAGAAATTTAACATGAGAGCTAAAAGTGCAAATCTGGCAGAATAGGTTGTAACAGGACAGCTTGTGTTGATATTCTTATAACTTATTTTGTAGTTATTGAAATTAGGCCTAAGATATACCAAATGAAAGCTAAGACAAAGATCTAAAACTTTCATGAATTGACCAAATTCTGAATCTGTAGGTAAGATGATGAAAATTTGAAGTGAACCTAAACTGGATACAGAGTTAGTGCATCCGGAACAGTGTGTATTGATTATACTATAACTAATTATGTACTCAGTGAAATTTGTTAATACCAGTGCCAAATGAATCCTAAGAAGTATACCTAAAACTTTGTAGAAGACACTTAAGCTTGAATTTGTATGGAAATGTATGAATCTTATAATTTTTGTGATACTATAAACAGGTACTAATACTGGACTGATTAAGACCTGATTGAGCAGCTTGTAAAGAAAAATTCATAACTTAAGTTAGGATGATCAGAATTGCATGAATCATACCTTGTTGGAAAGATAAGACATAAATGTACATTTCTTATGAAGAAAATGAAGTTAAATTATAACGCTAAACTACTTGAAAAGTTGATGCAATATATGGCAGAATGTAGTTTTCTACATTTCCATATTGTAAATCTTGGCATATGATATATGTAACTTGGAAAATGAATGCAAATAGCTTCAAATGGCATGCATTTTACATTGATACATTGACTTAATAGTGCTTGGCCCTGGTAAACGTAATAGGAGTCGAGGTTAGTATAAGGGTATGGCATGCCATATAAACATACAGAGTTCGCAGTACTGCTACCGATACATGATCTATATTTGAGGTTACATATCTGGTACCTCATAAGCATGGCCATATAGCTCTGCTATCACAGATTTGGCCTCTGAGCCTACCGTTCGGCACCCTGTGCCTACCGTTATAACTCCTTATCTACCTAGTCGATCCTACTATGTGTTTATAAGGGCTAAGATCTTAGTTAAGATTGATACTTGATTTTGTGAACTTATTAGTGAGTGTTAATATGTTTGCATCTATTACATGCACTAAGCTATGGTGATTTGCTATGAATAGAAAATGTGCAATAAAGGAAAAAGAAGATGTTTTTATTCTGATTATCTGTAAACGTGAACTTGTTTACGCTATTTTGTTATTTGTTGTTATCACCCACTGAGCATTAGCTCAGCGTGTTGGTTTTTACCTCACGCAGGTTGTAGATAAAGTAGGCACGCGAAGTTCATCAAAGGTCTACATCAGATATCAAGGCCATTATCATAGCTGGTTCTTTTGAGTCTCTGAGTCATAGTACAGTTTTATTTTGGCATGTACATATTAAATAGAGTGAGTTGTAAAGATTATGTAATAAAAAATAGTAAGATATCAAATGACAGTTGTTAGTGTAATTATAAGTGTGATGTTCATATGTATTACAGGTTAAAGTGCTAATGAAACAGAGGAAATTCTGCCGAAAAATTTTGGGTTAGAAATCTCACATTTATTTTAATCACTTGATGAAAGTTACATGCATTACCTAAAAACTTGGTATTTACAGATAAAAGAAATTGTTTAGTCCTGATATATCTAAAAAGGTATAGTTTGTGACATTCCTTGCTCTATCTACCCTTTGATAGGGTAAGGGGTGTTACATAGATTATGCAACTTCTTAGTTGTTATACTAGTTGTTACTTGTGTTTGAATAACCTAAGCAATTATGAATTTCAAGCATTCAAACTAACAATATAATACTTTAAAATTAAGAACAAGGAGTTCTAAATAACAAAGCAATGATAATATGAAGAGCAGAATTTGCATAAATATTGAAGAATAAAAGACGAATAATTGAGTTTAGATCTCCCAATTCATATAGAAACTAAAATTTCACCCTAACTTTAACTAGAAATAAAGTATTTAGTCACTCATGACTTTTGAAAAAAAATACAAAAAAGAAAAGAAGAGAAGAAGCAGATTTGGTGCTGTAAAAGAGATGGTTCTCTATGGTTGTCCTCGATGGGCTTATATAAGTGCTTAAACCTAGTAGAGTCCTTTTGAAAATAAGAATTCTTCTTTACTTTGAATTAGGAATGTTTTTTTGTTTTGAGTTAGAAATCCTTCTATACTTTGATTTAGAAATCCTTTCTTTGACACGTTTCTTCCAAGGATAGAACTCCTTAATTTGAGGAGGATTTGATACTATACTGAAAGAGGAGAAATCGTGTGGGTTTCACAGCTTTTAATGAGAAGACTTAGTTTTCTTATTTTCATATCTGGAATTTTTTCCGCTACTGTCAGGTTTTGTGCAATCTGTCGATTTGTGATAGAGCCAAATTTAGACCTATTTTCCATATTGATATTTATGTTAATTTACACATTTTCTACCTAATTTTGTGGTTTTAACCTTATTTTGCAGAAAATTGAGTAAAATGGTAATTTGGCAAAAATGGCCTTAAATCTGCCCAAAAGAGAGCAAAATTGCACAAGCATGGTTTGCCCAAATTGTTTGCCCAAACCAAAGTTGAAGCTGAAATAGAAGAGGAACAATCTGCTGTTTGACCAGACTGTTTGCCCAAACAGACTAGGCAAACAGATTAGCAGGGCAGAAGCAGAGCACAAAAATCAGACTGTTTGCCCAAACAGACTGGGCAAACAGGCCAGCAGTGCGCAGGCAACAGGGAAAACAGACTGTTTGCCCGAGCTGTTTGCCCAAACAACCCGGGCAAACAGCACCAGCAACCAGCAGACAGTAAATTGCGGGAAAATCAAAATTCAAATGCTCAAGAAGTGTTTTCCCTCCCAAACACGTGTGGACAGCTCAGCAAATCCTAAAGACACCTCAGCACTCAATCCCACATATTTAGGAAGGCAAATCTCATCAAAATACAATTACCTTCCAAGAATTCAACTCCAATTGGGAAAAGGAGTCCCATCTCAACAAGGAAACCTAGGGCAGCCTCTTCAGCTATAAAAGGGCATGCAAACCAACAGATCAGGCATCTTTGGATCAACTTATGCTTGGCAGAACCATTCCAGCAGCTGTGCGCCCCCTTGCGCCAGCCCTTCTTCATCTTTTTGCTTTCTTTCTTTTCTTTTATGTTAGTTTCAGCCATGAGTGGCTGAAACCCTTTTTCTAGTTGAAGAATAAGGTGAAACTTTGGTTGTTTATGGATTGGGAGATCTGAACCTTTATGTTATTCTTTTATTAATCAGTATTTATGCAATTTTGTGCTTAATTCATTGTTGCTTTGTTGTTTTGATCAAATTGGCCACTTGATTCTTGATTGCAAAATAATTCTTTGTTAGTTTGGATAATTTTTAGTCCGTAATTGCTGGAATTATTCAAACACAAGTAACCCTTGGTGTAAAAATGTAACGACCCGGAAAACCGACCCGTTACCGGCACTAGGGTCCAGATCGGCTTAAGGCCGCCGGGACCCGTAGCAAGCCTACATACATCCTGTATACCTGTTTAATCCCATACATGATCAACAAACATACTTAAGAATTAAAACTTTTCTTTTTCTTCATACACCAAACTCAACCTGTGCATGCACTGTATTCATCATATACATAAACATTAATCCCTCTGTGGGATTTCATCAAAGCCTCAATGGCAATATAAAATCTGTGTTGAGTTGGTTCACATACACATCATATAATAAGATCATGTACATACCAAGGGATTAACATATACTATGGTCAAGCACAAATCTATCCTCAATAACATAGTTACATAAACATAACTGTTCAAACTTTACATTACATTCTTATCATATGTCATGTCCACATACTCTAGCTATTACATACATATGACTTGACTTCACTCTAGCCGACTTCTTGATCTCTCCTGTACCTGCAACTCTGGGGATAATGGGAGTGGGGTGAGCTAAAAGCCCAGTGAGCGGAAACTAAAAACATTTGTTTTAATTCCTCCATTTTTAGGTACATTATTATTCATTTTTATTTTTTTATTATCAAATAACTTTTATTTTCATTCTTTTTCTTATTCATGCTTTCATGTATGCGTCATAACACAAACATTTCACAACAAGGATGAACTTGTCACCATTTAGCCCCTATCCTTCTTACTTATACATGCCGGGGGCGTAGAGCCGTAGCAGGCACACCCGGACTTCCATCATCAATCATAGTGCCAGGGGCGTAGAGCCGTAGCAGGCACACCTGGACTCACATAGGCTATCATGTCATACGAGGGCTAATGGATCATTCAATGTTCATCCACATCAACAACAAATTATGCAATGCAACATATTCGTGCATTCTAATGCAAGTAACCTAATATTGCATGGCATAATGATGCATGGGCAATGCTTTATGATTCATTCATTTATTCAATTACTTTAAAACTTAAGGGGTTGTTCCACTCACCTGGTAACTGAAGCTTGACAACGAACTCTGAACAACTATCTCACAACCGGGGGTCTCGGTTCCTCGGGTCCGAACCTACACAGGTGGACTCAAATGAGGCACCAAACATACATGAACGTGACTCTGAAAAGCTCCCCAAAAACCCCCTAAAACATCCTGAAAACATCACATGTAAACATGCAAGAAATGGCTGAACAGGGCACTTTCGGCGGCAGGTTCGGCGGCCGAAAGTCCCTCTGCAGCCGAAAGTCATGCAGGTTCGGCGGCACTTTCGGCGGCCGAACCTCCCAGACAGAGACGAACCTTGAGTTTCGGGGGCAGGCTTCGGCAGCCGAAACTGCCTCCACAAGGGGGTTCGGCGGCCGAAAGTCACTTCGGCGGCCGAACCTGAGTTTCTGCCGAAGGGCAGAAACTTGGCTCCCTTGTGTCCACAGCCTCCAAAACGCCTCAAAACCTGCATAAACTTGATTCTACTCATGCATATACATCATACCAGTTCCTAGGGGCCTCATACAAACATATGCCCCAACTACAACACTTCAAACACACATCAAGCAAGCCACATTGTTCAAAAATCACATAAACCTAACATATGCTCAACTAACTCTAACATGCTTCTCTACCCCTTAAAACTTCATGAAACTCATTTGAAACATACATTGAGCTTAAGATCGGCTCTTACCTCTTGAAGATCGAGGAAGAGACGACTCAACTCGGAGATCCAAGCACGAGAGCTCCTGAGTTTCCAAAGCTCCAAAACTTGCCTTTAAAGCTTAAAACTTGCAATGTGGGTTTAAAACTCAAGAAAGATGGAGGAGATCTAGTGAAAGAACACAAGATTTGAGGAGAGGGAGATCGGAAGCTTGTTGTGGCCGAAAATGGGAGAAAACCTCGCCCATTTCGGCTAAGGGTCCCTTTTATAGTGGCTGGCCAGGCCACGTTCGGGGGCCGAAGGTGCCTCCGCATGCATGCAAGGTTCGGCGGCCGAACTTGGAGTTCGGCGGCCGAACCTGCATTTCCCTCACTCAAAACTTTCGGGCGCCTAAAGTCCCTCCGAAAGCATGCATGTTCGGCGGCCGAACCTCAAAGTTCGGCGGCCGAACCTGGGTTTTCCTCCAAAGATTTTTCATGCAAAAACTCATTTAATTCTTACTTAAAAACATGAAAACATTTCATAAAATCATGGTTTTACCCTTCTAGAGGTTTCCGACATCCGAGGTCCCACCGGACGGTAGGGATTCCGATACCGGAGTCTAGCCGGGTATTACAAAAAACCTAGGAAATCGCATAATCTAGCAATATCACCATATGTTTGGGTAGCTAGAATTAGGTCTCTCTATTTCTTAATGCAATTAACAGTTGTTAGATGCCAAAGGCCCAAGGACGTTCCTTGGCAACTTGTTAATTAGTGATTAATTAGAGGACGTTCCCTAAATAATCTATGCTTAAGGAGGGATATGGTTGGTGAGAAGCGTCTTCCACCTCCATAACTAATTTATTGAGTTAAATAAGAGAATATAAGTTTCAATGATCAATCCCAACAACTAAAGTGGATCCAACTCTTCAACTAGGCCTTTCTCATTATTGAATTTCTCTACTTTAATTATTTGCTTTTCTCTATTGCTTTCAATATTAGTTTAGTTTATCAAACCTCAAAACCCCCATTTTACTTTTATTGTTTGTTTCTTTACTTGGTCTTGACTAGGAAAATAAGTAAGTATCAATTCCCTGTGGATTCGACCCTATTGCCACTATCTGCAAATTATTTTGTTGGTTGATAATAGGTTTATTTTTGACGGCTTCGACAACCGCTTATCAAAAATTGGCGCCGTTGCCGGGGAATTATCTAACTTATTTGTTTTTCTTTCAGGACCAAATTTATAAAAAAAAAAAAAAAAATTAAGCACAAAAAGACTGCAACGCATAATTGAATCATGGATAAGGTAAGTAGATATGATCTTTCTTTTCTAACATCTTTATTGAAAGATTTAACCATAGAACAAGATGCGGTAAGTACACCTTTTCGCCTTGCGGAACTTTATGAACAAATCACTGCTATGAGAAGTTTTGTTATAGACCAAGCTGAACAAGCTTTTGAAGAACAACAACTCCAACAAGTACATGCATGTGAAAGATTCTATGGACAGCCGAGATATGCAATACCTGAAGATACCAGAACTAATCTTTATAAGATGTTGGAGACTTTGCAAAATGTCCAACAAGACGTGGATCGAATAGCCGCCAAATGGAGAGCAGACATGGTAAGAAAAGAGGAATATCTTCAAGATCTATGGGACGATGACAAAGGTTCCCAAGAAACAGACCGAGCTGCTGAATCTAGCTGCAAAATTGTTGAATCAGCCGCTGTCCAAACAACACTTGTTGAAGCTCCTGCCATCAAAGAGACAGCAATACATACTGCTGATGCTGAAAATATTGCAGCACCTGCTGTAAAAAATTCAGACTCTGCTGCTGTCCAAAAATCAGCAGCCACTGAAATTGCCCCAACTGAACCTGAAGTTACTGCACTTGCTGAACCAGCAACATACATCACAGTATCAGCATCTGCCAAAGCACAATTTGCAACCCCAGCTGCTGCCCAAAAACCAGCCACTGCTGTGTTTGCCCAAACAGCACAGCCCACTGCTGTGTCTGCCCAAACACCTGCTGATGTGGATCAAAATGGTGTACTAACCAATGATTTTTGTAGGGAGGACAGCCAAGAAGATGAAAGAAGCCAAGTAGAGCTGAAACGGACAGCAATGAACTGCTACATGCAGAGGACAGATTGTTGTTTGCCCAAACAGCCTGGGCAAACAAGCAGACAGGAGGCAGAACAGGCAGATTACTGTTTGCCCAAACAGCCAGCAAAGGCAGAACAGGCAAGCCTCTGTTTGCCCAAACAGGTTCAGCAGCCAACTAAGACAGAATGTAGACTGGCCAAGTCAATCCAGCAAGAAGAACTCTGTTTGCCCAAACCAGTTGGGCAAACAGCTCCAGCAGAACACTGTTCACCTGAAAAATCAGCAGAGGAAAAGAAGGTAGAATCTTGTTGGCCCGAACTGTAATACCCGGCTCGAGTCCGGCATCGGAATTCCTGTAGTCCGGTGGAATCTCGGGTGTCGGAACCCTCGAGAAGGGTAATGCATATGTTGTTCAAGGTATTTTCACTTGTTTTCATGTTCCAAAGACTTGAGTTTTGACAGAAAAACAACAAGGGAGAAATGCAAAGGTTCGGCCGCCGAAGGTCACTTTCGGCCGCCGAACATTGCATGGTTGCGGCTTCACGTTCGGCTGCCGAAGGTGGTCTGGCCAGCCACCTATAAAAGGGCCAAGGGTCGGTGGAAGGAGGTTATTTCTCCTCCACTTGCAGCCAGAGGTGAGTTTCAGCCTCTCCCACGTTGACTTTCATGTTTTCCATGATTTTCATCAAATCTTTCAAGAGTTTTAAGAGTTTTGGTGACTTATGAAGGTTTTGAGCAAAAGAACCAAGTTTTGACGCTTGGAGCGTTGGAAGAGCTTTTCTTCATATCTCCACGTTAGGATCCTTCATCCTCAAGTTCTTTAAGAGGTAAGTGAAGATCCTGAGCTTCTTTGATGATTTTGCAAGGTTTTATGAAGTTTGTATGGGTAGTATGCATGTTTAGGTTTAGGTGAAGTTTTTGGTGCTTTGTGGTGTTCCAGCATGTTTAAGTGTTATGTGTTATGTTTGTTTGGGGTTTTAGGATAGTTTTAGACCCCTTTGTGCATATATATGTGTATATGCTAGTTGGGAGTAGTTGATATGCATGTTGGTAGGTTTTTGGGCAAAGTTTGCATGAAACAGAGCAGGGTTCTGTCCTTCGGGCAAAACCAGGTTCGGCCGCCGAAGGAAGGTTCGGCCGCCGAACCCTTTGTGGAGGCAGTTCGGCTACCAAAGGTTGCCCCCGAAAGCTAGGCTTTCGGTTTCGAAAGAGACTTTCGGCCGCCGAAAGAGGGAGTTCGGCCGCCGAAAGTGTGTGAGTTTCGTCTCTGGACGAGACCTTCGGCCGCCGAAGGTGCCGCCGAACATGCATGAGTTTCGTCTCTGGAGTGGGGTTTCGGCCGCCGAACCTGCCGCCGAAAGTGCCCTGCTCAGCTTTCTTTTGCATGTTTTATGTGATGGTTTTAGGATTGTTTAGCGGGGTTTTGGGGAGTTTCTTAGAGATGTGCTTGAGTAAGTTTGGTCCCTCATTTGAGTCCACCTGTGTAGGTACGGACCAGAGGAATCAGGGAGGTCAGCAGTGAGTCCAGTGTCAGAACCTGCAGAGTCAGTGCAGAGCTAACCAGGTGAGTGGAATTTAACTTAATGTTTTTAATATGAGAACTGAATATTTTATCATGCTTCATGCATCATGACTATGCTATAGGGTGAGTGCAGTAGTGTACACAAAGATGATGCATTGCATTTATCCTTGTACTTGGCATTGCTCCTTGTACATTGTTTATATGAGACGGCACGGACTTCGTGAGGATTCATTAGCCCTCAGAGGAAAGACCTGGAACAGCCCTACGGGGACCAGGCACAACACAAAGACCTGGAACAGCCCTACGGGGACCAGGCACACGGTACTTAGGTACCCCAGATGAGATAGAGGGAGTTTTGATCCGTCCGGCCGAGGTGATGTGATTATGTGTTGCATTCCATGAGAGCATGTTTTATCACCTGTATTTGCCTATTCTACTCACTGGGCTATTGTAGCTCATCCCTCTCCCCTAATTCCAGTTGTGCAGGTTCAGAGGTCAGAGAGAACTCAGCAGGGTACAGGAAGAGTACAGAGTTTTGTAATAGCTAGTGTGGACATGTAATTATATAGAGATAGTGTATATGTATAGAATGGTGCTTGATTTATAAGAATTGTAATCCCTTTGTGGAGTCACATGATCAATTTATGTATGTTTCTTTATTGTTGTATGTTTATGAGCAAAACCAGGCTTAACATTATGAGATTGATCCGCCTAGAGCCATGAGGAGCTCTAGTAGGGATTGGTAGAGCACAGAGAGAGTGCATGCACAGGTTAAGCCTTGGAAGAAAGAAAAGTTTTATGTTTTTACAACATGTATGATCATGTATGGGATTTCACAGGTATATAGACAGGATAGCAGGCTTACTACGGGTCCCGGCGACCTTAAGTCGATCTGGATCCTAGTGCCGGTGGCAGTTCGGTTTCCGGGCTGTTACAGATTGGTATCAGAGCCCTAGGTTCACATGGTCGGACCTATAGAGAGAGAGTTGGGCTCATAGAGAGGTTTATCAGGTCAAGCACCATAGGCAAAACATGTCCACTAGGATAGGATGTCAGTCCTGTCGCTATATGCTGATGTGCAATGCCTTGAGTTATGCATGTGCATGTTTTGATGTGTTGCTGATGTGTTATGTGATGTTGTTTTCCAGAGAGTGACGATGCGAGGAACTCGTCGATCCGCGAGATTGACTGGAGTCCCACCTGTAAGTGAGGGTACAGCTGCTCGTCCACCTGCCTTGCCAAGGGCAAGATCTCACAGGTCAAGCAGGGAAGGAACGTCACGAGACCCGAGAAGGTCTTTTGACGAGAGCAGGAGAGGAGTAAGTAGAGGGGGAAGGTCAGTAGAAGAAAGAGGTGTGATGGAAGAAGATCAGAGTAGAGATGTAAGCATGGGTGTAGGAAGGTCAGAAGAAGGTATGGGGGAGTCCCAGGGAGGCGTTCAGGCCTCGGGGTTTGGCTATCCACCCTTTCCACAGGGCCCAGGGTATCCGATGGGAGGCACGTCGGATTACTCCAGCTTTGCTCCATATCCACCCTACATGCCATATATGCCCTATCCTTCCTTTTATCCACCATATCACATGTATCCACCCCCACCTGTTCATCCAAGTCCATTACAGCCTGAAGTGAGGGAACCAGTTCCTCCACCACCACCACCTGAACCAGTAGCCCCTGTTGTGGAAGCACAGCAACCCAGTTCTTCAGGGGGAAGTAAGGTGAAGATGACCGAGTACTTAAAGTTGGATGCTCCGAAATTCATAGCAGGCTTACTACGGGTCCCGGCGACCTTAAGTCGATCTGGATCCTAGTGCCGGTGGCAGTTCGGTTTCCGGGCTGTTACACGAACAGCAGCTAGCAAAGGAGCATGAGGAAAGTTGCTGTTTGCCCAAACAGCAGGGAGAAGGAGAATCCAGCTTTTCCAAACAGCAAACCAAGGCAGAAACTTGTTTGCCCAAACAAGCTATGCAGATTGTACAAGAAGATTGCTGTTTGCCCAAACAGCAAGATAAGGTAGAATTTGTTTTGCCCGAATTCAAATTGCAACCACATATGGAGAAATATGAATTGGAGTTCGAAGTACTGCCTAATCATCTCAAAAATGCACACATAAGGGCTAGAGGCACGCTTTATCTGAAAGAGGAGAAGCTAATCATGTTACTTTATGAGTACATGAAAGAAATAGGATGGGTTGTGACCAAATCAAAAGGCACGCTACACTTTTTACTTAATGCAGCTGGAACCCTTTTTCCTCCTCCAATTACTTGAGTCTTGATCAAGTCAAGAAAGTCTAGCCCGCGACTTTAAACTAAGGCGCTACTGGGAGGCAACCCAGCGGAGACATGCCCAATCAATGAAGATTTTCCAAAAAAAAAAAAAAAAAAAAAAAAAAAAAAAAAGATATGTGACTGTTTGCCCAAACAGCATGAGCAAACAACCAGAGATGCAGGAACCAGATGATGTGTAACGCCCCGGAAATCCGGACCGCTACCGGCGCTAGGATCCAGATCGGCGTAAGGCCGCCGGGACCCGTAGCAAGCCTAACATATAACCTGTAAACCTGTAAATCCCATACATGATCAACAAAACTCATAAACCTGTAACATTCTCACATATCAACCAAGCTCAACCTGTACATAAACATAAACATATCATAAACCTCCACTGGAGCCCTCATCAAATGCTCCAATGGGGTAACTCATCATACATAAGCTTGGTTGAAACATAAACTCATATCTCATATCATAAGGACCATGTACATACAAGTGGGATAACAATCTGTATTGGTCAAGCACAACTCTATCCTCAATATTCAAAATTTCATAACATAACTTAAAACTCTTTTACATTACATCATAATACAATTTTCATGTCCACAATCTAACTACTACATAACATTGCTTCATACTCTGGCTAACCTCCTGGTCTACCCTGTACCTGCACATCTGGGATTAGGGGAGAGGGGTGAGCTATAAAGCCCAGTGAGCAGAATAGAGAAAACATATATTAAAATATTTCATGCTTCCATGAAATGCAACACATCACAAACATATCACATAAGGATGGTATTGTCACCTATAGTCCTCAACATAGTCCAGTCGTGCCAGGGGCGTAGAATGGGCCTCACTGGTCTTTCTCTTACATACATAACATAACATAACATTCCAATATGCCAGGGGCGTAGAATGGGCCTCACTGGTCTTTCTCTTAACATAGTCCAGGGGCGTAGAATGGGCCTCACTGGCAATCCATACCGTATCATCATCATCATATCATACCATAGGAGGACTAGAGGATCATCCAATAGCCAATCCGCATCCACATCATATTATGCAATGCAACATATTCGTTAATACTAATGTAAACAACCTAGAATATCACATGGCATATATGATGCATGAACATGCTCCAAAAAGTTATATTTCATTTATTTGAAAACTTAAGGTTCATTCCACTCACCTCTGGCTGAAGCTCTACAGACTCTGAAGCAGCTGTCTCACTGCTGGGGTCCTCGGTTCCTTGGGTCCGAACCTACACAGGTGGACTCCAATGAGGGACCAATCATACATAAACATGACTCTAAAATACTCCCCAAAAACCCCCTAGAACATCATGAAAACATCACATAGAAATATGAATGAAATGGCTGAACAGTGCACTTTCGGCGGCACCTTCGGCGGCCGAAAGTCCTGGACAGATCCGAAAGTCAGGCACTTTCGGCGGCACCTTCGGCGGCCGAAAGTCCCAGACAGAGACGAAAGTCTCTTTTCGGGGGCAACTTCGGCAGCCGAATGCTGCCTCCACAAAAGAGGGTTCGGCGGCCGAAAGTCACTTCGGCGGCCGAACCTGAGCTTCTCCCGAAGGGCAGAAACTCAGCTCCTCTATGCACATCTTGCCTCCCAAGCTCAAATCATGTAAAAACTAGTTCTAAAACATGCATACCTCACATACATTACACCTAGGGGTCTCAAACTATCATATACCCCATCTACAACACTTCCAACAACACATAAACAAGCTACATTGTTCATCAAAGCATCATAACCCATAAACTCAACATATACCCTAACATGCATTTCTACCCATAGATCTTGCATAAAACTTAGTTAAAACACATAAGGAGCTTAAGATCGGCTCTTACCTCTTGGAGATCGAGAGGGAGACGACCTAAACTTGGAGATCCACGAAAATGAGCTCCTGAGTTCCCAAAGCTCCAAAACTTGTTTCAAAAGCTTAAATCTTCAAAACCAAGGGAAAACAAGTGAAAATCTTGAAAGATTTAGAGGAAGAACATCAAAAATGGGTGAGGGACGGCGGAAAGCTCACCTTGGCCGAAAATGGGGAAAACTCGCCCGTTTTCGGCTAAGGGACCCTTTTATAGTGGCTGGCCAGACCACGTTCGGGGGCCGAATGTGCCTCCGCATGCATGCCATGTTCGGCGGCCGAACATGAGGTTCGGCGGCCGAACCTGGACTTCCCTCACTCATGCTTTCGGGGGCTTAACGTGCCTCCAAAACGCATGCACGTTCGGCGGCCGAACTTGACTTTCGGCGGCCGAACCTGGGTTTTCCTCCAAAGACTTTTCATGTAAAAACTCATTTAAATTTCATACTTAAAACCATTAAAAACATGAAAACATTTCATAACAACATACTTTTACCCTTCTAGAGGTTTCCGACATCCGAGATTTCACCGGACGGTAGGAATTCCGATACCGGAGTCTAGCCGGGTATTACATGATGTAACCTAAGTCCAGGTTTTAACTGTTTTGCAGGTAGGGAGCTGTTTGACCAAAACTGTTTGCCCACACAAGCTGGGCAAACAGCAGAGATGACTCAGAAAAAGTTGACATACTGTCTGCCCACACAGCAAGCTACTTGTTCGACCAGCTTGTTTGCCCACGCAGCTGGGCAAACAACAAGCCTTCACACAGAATGCTGCAGAAATTCCACCTGTTCGACCAGCCTGTTTGCCCACACAACTGGGCAAACAGTAGGCTCGTGCGCAAGAAGCTGCCAGACCACACTTCAGATCATTGTGAGACCACACTGTTTGCCCACGCAAGCTGGGCAAACACCCAAGGCAGCAGAAGCGACAAGGAAGAAATCTTAAACAGGCATGACTGGGCATCACACAAACAGCACCAACAGGCCAATCAGCAGCATACCAAGCTGTTTGCCCACACGAGCTGGGCAAACACCTACAGCAGATCAGCAGTAGCCCACATCAGCAGACCAACCAGCAGACAGTCCACCACCATCCAGCAGGCCAACCACAAGCGCAGCAGTACACCAGACCAGCACATTCTGCCACCTGCACACAGAAATACCTGACGCATCCAGCTGTTTGCCCAAACAGAACTGGGCAAACAACCACACCAGGGAAGTATCAGTTTTTCACTTGAACTTTAATTTTTCCATACATTGAGGACAATGCATGAGTTAGGTGTGGGGGTGCATATCTCTGAATTTTGATGCCTCATGCATACTTTTTGATTCCTCTTAATTTCTTTTAAGCTTTAATTTTCAATTAGTACACATTAGGTTAAATTTTTTTCATTTTTAGTTATTTTTGCTTTCAACTCACACACATTCACATAGCCACAATCTTTTCTTTTTACTGTTTTGATATGCTTTACTCAAACACATAGGCTATGGTGAATGAGTTTTCTTCTCATGACCCCATTGATGTGATGACCCTTTAAATCTAAGTTGAATCAATTGTAGTGAGTTGTATTCATTTTTGGAAATTTCTTTTTGAATTGATTCTTTGAGCTTGCCATGGTGAAAAATATATTGATGACCCTCATTAGAGAGAATAAATTGAAAGTTGTATGAATGAACTAAATATGACTTGTTTTGGCAATTGGTGTTGATTTGCCCCAATCATTGAGAAAAAGAAAAAGAAAAAGAAAATTCAGCAAAGGCAAAGACCTCAAAAGCACAAAGTAAAAACTGTTCCAATGGTCAAAGACTATGAACAGAGCTAGTAGCCACTTGGACAAGTGACCAACTGAGTAACTGGGGGTGGGTATCACAAATATGCACCTTCACGTCAAAAGGTTGGTGACTTTTTCAAGCAAGAATAAAAGTGCAAAAGCTGAATAAAAGAGTAAAGTGCTTCAAGAAAAGGGCAAATCACTCTGAAAGCTAAAAAGAGTCTAAAAATAAATAAATATGTGCATGATACCTCTCTTGAGGAAAATAAATACTAACCATGGTAGGTAAAGGGAGACAAGGAAAAGAGGAAAGTAACCTTGGTGCATACACACTTCACTACAATACTTCAAAGTAGGAGTCTAGGGTATGAGCTTAAGTGGAAATAAGGATCAAGTAGTAAAGAAAGCTTGTTTCACTAGGTCTATTTGCTTGAGGACAAGCAAAGGGTTAGGTGTGGGGGTATTTGATAGAGCCAAATTTAGACCCATTTTCCATATTGATATTTATGTTAATTTACACATTTTCTACCTAATTTTGTGGTTTTAACCTTATTTTGCAGAAAATGGAGTAAAATGGTAATTTGGCAAAAATGGCCTTAAATCTGCCTAAAAGAGAGCAAAATTGCACAAGCATGGTTTGCCAAAATTGTTTGCCCAAACCAAAGTTGAAGCTGAAATAGAAGAGGAACAATCTGCTGTTTGACCAGACTGTTTGCCCAAACAGACTGGGCAAACAGATTAGCAGGGCAGAAGCAGAGCACAAAAATCATACTGTTTGCCCAAACAGACTGGGCAAACAGGCCAGCAGTGCGCAGGCAACAGGGAAAATAGACTGTTTGCCCGAGCTGTTTGCCCAAACAACCCGGGCAAACAGCACCAGCAACCAGCAGACAGTAAATTGCGGGAAAATCAAAATTCAAATGCTCAAGAAGTGTTTTCCCTCCCAAACACGTGTGGACAGCTCAACAAATCCTAAAGACACCTCAGCACTCAATCCCACATATTTAGGAAGGCAAATCTCATCAAAATACAATTACCTTCCAAGAATTCAACTCCAATTGGGAAAAGGAGTCCCATCTCAACAAGGAAACCTAGGGCAGCCTCTTCAGCTATAAAAGGGCATGCAAACCAACAGATCAGGCATCTTTGGATCAACTTATGCTCGGCAGAACCATTCCAGCAGCTGTGCGCCCCCTTGCGCCAGCCCTTCTTCATCTTTTTGCTTTCTTTCTTTTCTTTTATGTTAGTTTCAGCCATGAGTGGCTGAAACCCTTTTTCTAGTTGAAGAATAAGGTGAAACTTTGGTTGTTTATGGATTGGGAGATCTGAACCTTTATGTTATTCTTTTATTAATCAGTATTTATGCAATTTTGTGCTTAATTCATTGTTGCTTTGTTGTTTTGATCAAATTGGCCACTTGATTCTTGATTGCAAAGTAATTCTTTGTTAGTTTGGATAATTTTTAGTCCGTAATTGCTGGAATTATTCAAACACAAGTAACCCTTGGTGTAAAAACCTAAGAAATCGCATAATCTAGCAATATCACCATATGTTTGGGTAGCTAGAATTAGGTCTCTCTATTTCTTAATGCAATTAACAGTTGTTAGATGCCAAAGGCTCAAGGACGTTCCTTGGCAACTTGTTAATTAGTGATTAATTAGAGGACGTTCCCTAAATAATCTATGCTTAAGGAGGGATATGGTTGGTGAGAAGCGTCTTCCACCTCCATAACTAATTTATTGAGTTAAATAAGAGAATATAAGTTTCAATGATCAATCCCAACAACTAAAGTGGATCCAACTCTTCAACTAGGCCTTTCTCATTATTGAATTTCTCTACTTTAATTATTTGCTTTTCTCTATCGCTTTCAATATTAGTTTAGTTTATCAAACCTCAAAACCCCATTTTACTTTTATTGTTTGTTTCTTTACTTGGTCTTGACTAGGAAAATAAGTAAGTATCAATTCCCTGTGGATTCGACCCTATTGCCACTATCTGCAAATTATTTTGTTGGTTGATAATAGGTTTATTTTTGACGGCTTCGACAACCGCTTATCAATTTGTCTAATTGGTTTGGATAAATCGCTTGGACAAATCTACCGTCTAAAAATGTTATGCTAGACTCGACAATTTTGGTTTATGTGTAGTACAATGGAAGATTTATCTAAATCGACTGGTCAAATTAGTTTTCACACTTTTAAATCATTTTTTTATCAAAATAATATGGGATTAGGGTATATTAAGAAAATATAAAAACTAATTATTTAAATTATATTTATTACATTTTCTTTAATTGATATGAAAAAACTATAGTTTAATCTATATGGAACAGAAAAGTAAGTGTAAAATTTATTACAGTGGGTCGGCCCCTGGTGATGATGATTTGTAAGCTTGTTGTGGTTGAGATAAGGATGTGGGAGTCTTCCACTTAGATGATGTTGAGATGCTTCATTTAGATTTAGGCTACTGAAGTGGAAATTCTCCACTATCCATTATCATAATCTCTACAAATTAATTCCCAAAATTCTAAACCTTGGTGGAGGTCAAATTCAATTGTCCCACAATTTATTCATCTTTTGCTTTCTTTTCTTTTGTTTCGTTATTTGATACCTTAGAGGCAATCCCTTCTCATTCCTAACATTTCAGTCTGTTACGCTTGAAAATTTTCTTCTGGTGAATACCCAATACGGAAGTTTCCTGGTATTGTGAAATGTTTTAGCAGGGGACAGACTAGAAGTTGAAGACAGGAAGTTTTGGCAGAAATAGAAACTTAGATCAAGACTAACTATTTGAAACTTCCTGTGCAATGAAAAAGAAGAAACAAAGTAAGAATTAGGGGAAACTTGTTTAATTCCATTGCACCTAAGTGCACCAATGAAACGGAATCTTGTGGTGTTGGGTGTGATTCATCTGAGTGGGGTCAGTTCAAAACACATTGTTGGGAGACACACCATCTGATGAGCTCCAGAATTCTCAGAATGTGGACCTTCTATCTCACGTTCACTTCACGTACTAAAGCCCTTTTTAGGTATCCAATGAATATAACCACACCCACACCATCTAACAATTTTTATTACAGGGAATCCACTGTTCCATATATCATCTTTAGATTGCCTTGCCCATTGGTAGAGGTGGCCAAATTCCAATTCCGAATCAGACCAATCCAATCTGAAATTGAGTCTGGTTTAAATGAACCAAAATTTGATTTTATTCCATTTGTGCCGAAACTAAAATTCTATTTTTTTTTTAATAAAAAATGGCCAGTAGATTTTATCAAAATCAAATCAGACCGTGACCAAGAGACTGGTCCCACCTATCACAGGCTCATGAGCTGATCCTATCACTCCCATGGTTCTAATTTATAAACTACACTTTTCAAGGCCGATTTGTATATAAGAGGATTGGCTCATAAATGGGTCCTGAAGAAGCCACTCATCCCACCATTCTAGCAAGCTACCCATAGAGCTCTAACCTGAATATTTTGGGCCAATGCGGTTTCATTGTGGTGAGTGTGGTTTTGTGAACAATAGAAAACTAGCGAAAAAAAACATAATGGACTAGAATCTTGTATTGTTGAATGTGATTCATTATAGTGCAGGTGAAAATTCTAGATCAATTTCCCTAGTGCAGTCAGCTAAAGATTAGCAATATCGGGAGACAAGCCATTAGTTGAGCTGCAGATTTCTCAGCATGTGGCCCTCCAACACCACACTAGCAGCTGGACACTCTAGCCCCTTCAACAACAATATGAATGAAAAATCTGGTTGCTTTAATATTACAAAAAGCTAAATTTATGCATAATGAGAAAAAAAAAAGAATAAAAGAAAAATGTGTAATGTTATTTAATTGAAGCATATAAGGAGCATAGAGAAACAAAAATTAAAACACTTGTATCATCTAGACACCTACTTTAAAGATGGAGAAATGTCTGTTGAAAAAGGAACCAATAGGCTTTTTAAGAAGCATGATAGTGTATGAGAAATCTGGGTTGATTTTGGACATGATGTAGTCAATTCAAAGCACACTACAGTGGAGAAGGGATATGATAATCTCTGCATGTGGCCCTCCCATCCACACTAGTAATGGTAAATATGTTTCCAAAGGCCATTTCGACTTGACTAGATCAACTCATTTCGGCTGTGTTTCCTACATTTAGAAAGCAATGATATATATATGGTCCTTGTGCCCTAAAGTTTAAAGCCATTGCTACTCTCACTAAGGTCATTTATCTCTTCCCTTTTGAGTCAAGTTGACCCTTCGACATTGATACTTGGAACCAAACAGCATTTTCAACTTTACGATTCTTTTGTTTTTTTCTCTCAAGTCATGATTTTATTCTTGATTATTTGTGCTTTCCCTGCCATACATCTTTTTATATATGTATAACTTTAAGAACCGTGAATGCCCACCAATGTTTCGATATTAGCTTTGGTTAATTTACACATTTCTTTCTGTTTTATGTTGAATATCTCAAGTTATTCAAATCTAATACTGAGTTCACGTGGATTATTGATTTAAAGTCTATAAAATATTGCTATGGTGAAAAATTCACGAATTGTGTTAGTAAACGACATTAAAAATTTTATATTTAAAAAATAATTTTTGTGATGGTATTAAATCTTAAGACCAAAATAGAAAATATCTTGATTAATAGTGGATTAGAGAGCAATCCTTCATGTGTAGGTATACCAAGTAAGCAAACATGGGGCTACTTGATAGATCAAGTATTTAGCAATTTATGCTCTAGGAATCATGACCTAGACACAAAATGAGAACCCTAGAATGAAGTATTCTGAGGTGCAGGTCATAAAGTGAAAGTTAAGTGGTAGAATGTGAATGCCATAAAATTCAACTATAAACAATCCCTTTAGATTTCAGAAAGTCTGAAAGCACCAATCACAATGCCACTGTGATCCTACAAGAATTTCAACCCAATCCCACATGAGTATATATATTAGACAATGATGCCATTTTTGTCAATAACTGTAGAGAGTCTGGGAATTGCACAGATGATAATTAAGTGGGGGAAAGGAATATGTCTGGAGCTGGAGCCTCATAATGTGGGAGATGGACCCTTTTCAATCATTTAATTCACGCATTCAGGTACTTGAGCTTGTGTATTTCCTCATGAGCATTAATTTATCCTCAAAATCAAAAAGAAAAAAAATAATGATAAATGAAAATGATGTTTGTTTTAGTGTGTAAATTAAAGATGTAATTATGTAAAAGGGAAAGTGTTGGTATGAAAGTTTTAACGTATAGTCCGTCGGTAAAAACTTGACCAATAAGGAGGCATTGAAGTCCTCTTGAAATCTGAGTGGGCAGCCACAACTAGTGGAAGGAAGGAATAATATCATAATCTATACTTGAGCAACTTTTAGATTAGATTAGCTTAGGTTAGACAGGGCTCCATTTCATAGCAATCTATGGAAGCACTGATCACAACAGACTTGTTAAATAAATTAATGTAAATAAAATATGATATGATAAGGACCTCCATTATCAAACACTAATCTTCTATTCATATATTGCCAATAAAATAAATTAAATTCTCAGAGCTTATCCAATCCAAAGTCATATGATCTCCCACCAAACACTTTTCATGGATTAATTCTAAAATTTTTAAATTGAGTGATATTTGTGGTTAATATATATATGGTGGAATTAAAAATGAAAGAAATTAATTGAAAGAATGAAGTTGGAATTAGTGTCCACAAAAATAGCAACGTCAAAAGTGAAGATATGTATAATTACTCTTAAAATCACATCTGCAAATAATATTTACAGGACACACTGTCGGTAAACCCATTCATATGCACCACTTTTAAAAAGCAGCAGACGTAAACTTTTGGGAATTTCTACTTACTTCAAATTGTTGCCTTCCATATTTCATACTCAAACTATCTACTCCTTAACTAATATAAATTTCAAATTATTATTTTATTTTTAAAAAATAATGAAACATTCAACAATTCAAAAATTATGTCAACGAAATTATTTTATAAGTTTATATCGTAATTTTACTATCAATATTATTGAGTATGGATATCGTATTATTCATTTTTTTATATATATTCAAAAAAGTTGATTTTATATGTTTTGTATTAAAAAGAGAAAATATTCCTTTTCTTACAAAAGAATTATTATCGATCTCTAATTTTAAACGATTTCTTTTTTTTTTTAAACAAATCTAAGTTAAAGGTGTAAAATAATAGCTGAGTGAAGTAGGATAAGGTTGAATTCTCCACACTCTATTTATATTTGTATTCATATATATATATATATAATTGTAAAAATCACTCTAACATGAAAAAAGAAAAGAATTTGAAAAATTCTGAGTTTATTACAATAGAATAAAAAATGCAGCTAGAAAAAGAAAGAGAAAATACATGTAGCATGCGTCAAGATGTCATGTAACCAAAGTGAATAAAGACGTCGTGCCTTCATAAAATACGGGATTGAATGCGATATACTGAGTGACTTTGTTGTCACAGTTAGAGAAATGGGCAGGGGGTTTGAATGTGAAAAGTATGTAAAATACTCAAAATCCATTGGATTTCATAAACAATGAATGTCATGCTTTTGTATTCCGCTTCGGCACTACATCGACTAATGGTGTTCTGCTTTTTTATTTTCTAGGAGATTAGAGAAGATTCAAGAAAGATGCAAAATCTCGTGAGCATCCGTCCGGTAATAGTGCATGAGGCCCAATCGGCCTCGCAGAAAGCTTTCAACTAGAAATCTTAATTTGTAGGAAAGAAAAGGCCTTTTTCAGAGTTTCCTTTCGGGTACTTTAAAACATGCATGGCTCTGTTTTGGCTGTTGCATGTATTGGCTTAGTCGTTGATGAAACATAGTTTATTTTTGGATTGCAAAGCTATGATCATGGATCTACTGAAACTTAAATAGTTGGTCTCATTTAGGGGTACAGTCATCAAAACCATTCTAGAATGATCCGAGTTTAGAAGGGTGAGGACTTCTTCCATGATTTTGGTAGTGGAGTTTTACTTATGGTAGAGGTGGCTTCATTTTGGCTAGTAGAATCGCCGTATCAAATGGGTTTTAAGATAGGGTTTAGGCTATTTTAATAAAAAATAAATAAATAACACAGGACTTGCTCTGATACCATGTAAAATAATAGCAGAGTAGTAAGGTAAGATTGAATTTTTCACATTTTATTCATATTTATACCCATATATATATATATACAATATATACAATTACAAGAAACACTAAAAAAAGAAAGATTTTAGAGATTTATTACAATAGACAAAAATACTACTAAAAAAGAAAAGAGAAAGCATGTGTAGCATGCATCAAGACGTCCTGTAACAAGGATGAATGAAGACTTCGTGCAATCAAAGTGAATAAAAACATCATGCATCAAGACGTTGTGCAATTAGAGTGAATAAAGACATCGTACAGTATGCATCAAGACATCGTACAACCAAAGTGAATGAAGAGGTTGTGCAACAAGAAGCACAACGTTTTGCCGCAACACACCATTTCAATATAATACAAAAGGGAAGCCTTTTCCGTTTACATTATTTATAAGGTGGTACAGTGCACCTAACTAATAAGAACATAAAAAGTATTTTAATAAGCAGAAAAACAAATTAATTAAAAAAAAAGTAAAGTGTAATAACAGAATTTTATTATTGATTAATTTTATATCACATATAGATATATATCAAGAATCTAATAGATGGGGCCTAGTTAAAAGGAACAAGGCCGAAAGCAATTCAAGAACTCCATCAATCTTCTCAATGTTCCGGCCTCATAGGTTTTCTATGGGAAAGGCTACAGTAGTTGTTTCAAAATGCAATAGGATTGATTTATCAAACAAAACTAAGAATTTATTATATATATTCAAAATATGAAAGATCGATGATTTGTGAATAGCCCTAGCTAGTCGTTTTATTGGTTCATAATTTGACAGAAGCCATATAATTGATCTGGAATATGCTAATTTTGTTATTTAATTTCTAAGAAATATTGAAAAATTATTTTAGGGACATTCTCCTGTAAATTTAAATGTTTAGATAATTAGATTGAATATCTTTTTTCATGGTATTAAAAGTTTATAATTCAAATATATATATATATATATGTGGCCCACCGAATTTATTTATTTATGCTTTAAGTATATATGGTAAGTATTTAAAAAAATATATAAAGTAATTAATTATAGATACATATATATGGTAAGTAGTTATATGTGGGGTGTCCTAGAAAAAAAAAGTATTTTAAAAATTTTCACCAATAATTTTGAGTTTTTTTTTAATTAATAAAAAAGAAACTAGTTTGCGTCAAGATTTAAAATAACCAAAAAAATAAAAATAAATGTCGGCAATGCCTATTTAATATTTTTATATTGTATTATGCATAAAAGGCTTTATAAGAATGACAAGGAAAAAGATTATAAAAGATTATGGGATGTTAAAAAGTTAGATTAATTTCCAAATTTGCAATGATGCTGATGTAACCTTACCTCTCGTTGACTAAGCCCAACTTAATTTCCTATAAAAATTAAACTTTACATCTAGGAAAAAAAATTTATAAATTAAAAAATTTTGGCTTTCGCTTTTCTTCTCTATTTTCTATTAAGTTATAATTTATTTTTATTGGGCATTGTTGTGATTATTGATAATAAGAGTTTTTAACCAATTTATTTAAAATTTTCATGCTTTTGTGAGTATGTGCAGGGAGATTAACTCTTTTTGAGTCTTAACTCAGAGAAAAGAGAGCTTATATCTAATGATGTTTCTCGGTTGATGTATCAGAGATAATATTTCTCAATTGATGTATCAGAGAAAAAATTTTTAAAAAAGTCAATTTACCGGAGCTTAAGAGATAAAAAGCAAACGTGTTAAATGGTTACATGCTCATTTGGTATTTTAGAGAGAATTAAAGGGAGCGAACTATTGCATTGAGTTTGATTGACTTGCTCTAGTTTTATCAAGTCGTGTCCGGTCTGTACAATATTTATTGGGATTGATAATTTTTATATTTGTTTTTATTGTGTGGTTCGAACACTAAAGAGATCACCTTGCTCATTCCAAATATAGATAAGATTCAAAATATTAATAGTCAGATCTTCAATTCTTTATAAGTTTGTATTTTTTCGGCTTAGTCAAATTTAATGATAAAGTTAACTTATCTCTTTTAAATCACGCATACATATATCACGATCTCAATAATTATTATTTTTTATATATTATAAAACTATCAAACTTATCGAAAACATAAAATTTAAATATAATTAATAAATTACAAAATAAGAGATAACAATTTGCTTTGCTTATTTATTTTTTGCCTTAAAATGAAGGAAAACTAACCATACTAGTGTTTATCACATTTATATTAATCTTGCAAACGTTGACATTTTATTTTTCCTAATACTTGAAAAACTAAATTATGTGTTTTTTAATTGATATATTAATTTTTGGTATCTAACTAATTCCATCGATTTGATTTAACGGTCGGACCCGTATGCATCACTTTCATCGGCATTTTGAGTAAGTTTTGAGCTATGAGTTGATTTTGCATGTCCCACTCCCTCAAATGACAAGAATAAATAAATGAATAAATGAGCATATGGGCCACCACCAGCAGCCAGCACCGAATCTTTTCTGCTCCATCTCACGTATAAGAAGAGAAGATGTCCAGCACCCTTCATCACCCTCTCCTTCCACCACATCCAAACACTTCCACCCAAATCTCCATGGATCGTAGTACCGTTTCTCCTATCATAACTCAACATGCCCATGAACACACCGCAAAAGTCTCCGCTGCCCCGACAAAATCCTTCAAGGGTGCCTGGACTTCTGCCATTTTCATTATCTGTAAGCCCCTCTTCTTATCACCTTCTTTTATCAACTTTTATTTTCTTGAATTCATCAAACATTTTTTCTTTTGAACTTCTTATTTGCAGTTGTGGAGGTGGCAGAGAGATTTGCCTTCTATGGTTTGTCTGGAAACCTCATAACATATCTCACAAACGATCTCCATGAGTCCACAGCCGATGCAGCAAAGAACATCAACACCTGGATTGGCGTCTCCTCCATCTTCCCTATAGTCGGAGCATTTCTAGCCGATTCCTTTCTTGGCCGGTTCAAGACCATTCTTCTATCCACAATGATATATCTCACAGTAAAACTACACTACCTTTCTATGTTATTTTTTAAAAAAGTAATTGTATATATCTTTAGATACTTCCAACACCATAGCTTATTTTGCTGAAATTGCGTCACACAGGGCTTGGTTCTGCTGACTTTAACAGTCTCAGTAATCCCTATGAATCACCGTAAATCGGTGTTCTTTCTTGCTCTTTATGTACTAGCTATTGGTGAAGGTGGACATAAGCCATGTGTACAGACCTTCGCGGCAGATCAGTTCGATGAGCAGAAGCCGGAGGAGAAATCTGCTAAGAGCTCATTCTTCAACTGGTGGTACTTGGCCATAGTTGTTAGTGCTACCTCAGCAGTCTTGTTGGTCATTTACGTCCAGGTCTCCAAATTCTTAAACTTTTCTCTTTCTAATTACATTTATTTTTCAATATCTAAAATAAAGAGTTTCACCCATCAAAAAATTAAATTTTAAAGATGCTTTCAATATCTTATATCCATTCGATTTTGAATTCTATGGAGTGGATACACAATAAGCGCAATTTATACGGCACTAATTGAATAATGCTGCTCTAACGTACTGTCTAAATAGGATAACGTTGGATGGACAGAAGGATTTGGGATATTGGCAGGAGCAGTAGCAGTGGCGTTGGTTATATTCTTGGCAGGAATGAAGAAATACAGGAAAGAGGCACCTGTTGGGAGCCCATACACAGCACTGGTGCAAGTGCTGATAGCGGCAGCAAGGAAGCGGCGCGTGAATGAGACGCTGGAGGGATGGGGTATTTGTTATGAAGATGATGATAAAGATGGGGCTGACCTCGAGGTCGTGGGTCAACCTAGGGCTCGGACATTGGCCCGCACTGAACAATTCAGGTATGGGTCAATTCTAAAAGGCAAAGTTGTTTTTAGTGTTGGGATCATATGTCAGCTCTTATCCTCAATGCCTATGTTGAAATTAGGCACAAGGGGTTAATGGGATTCGTTGGGTTCATATCAAGATAAACAGTACTTGGGCTCCCACATTCTTTGACTGCAAGTAAAAGACAATACAGGTCTTGACCTTTAAGACAACCAGATCCTGCGTCTTTGTAAACTTGCCTTATCTGTGAAAATGAAATTTAATTCATTAATATGAAAAATTTAATGTGGCATCTTCAATTATAAGACTAAGAATCTCATTTCTTATTAATCAAGATTTACTTCTTTTTGGAGCATTATAAAATTTTATACTATGAAAAATTGAGCTGAATAAAAAAAAAATAGTGATATTGTGTGACATGCGAAAACAAATTTTTTACAAAATTTGATTTGTGTTGAATATTGAATTGAGTTACTGTAAAAATAGGAAGTGAAACATAGCATGTGCACACACAGATGAGCTGAGACATTATTGCATATTATCATCATCCATTTCATATAATTGTACTCTACCCAAATTGATTTGTGCCCTCACAAATTCTAATTTTGTTATTTATTTTTAGAAATATAAAAAGTTTCTAAAAGTAAATATTCCTAATTTAAATATTGTTTTTCCCTATTTATAAAAGGAAAGTGCACTTTTGCTTATTCACCCTTCAGCTTTAGTCAACATTTGTTTCCTTTATGAGGTGTATTAGAAATATAAGGTTATTTTTTATATTTTCACTTGCAAAGTTAAATGTTGAAATTGAATGGTTTTTTTTGTTTTATAGTGGAGGATCCATCTCCACTATAAAATAAATAATTATTACTTTATGATTAAGTCAAAATTAGGAATCTCTAATAATTAAGGTGCCTGATTAATCATTTCTAATTGAAATTAAAATAATGGGTCACAGGTTATTGGACAAGGCAATGATAATTGACAACATGGATGCCTCAAGCAATACCAGAAATCCATGGAGGCTCTGCACCCTAAACCAAGTGGAAGAAGTGAAGTTAGTCCTTCGCCTTATCCCCATTTGGCTAAGTTGCTTGATGTTCACAGCCGTTGTAGTTCAAACCCACACATTTTTCACCAAGCAAGGCAGCACAATGATCAGATCAATCGGACCAAACTTCCAGTTTCCTCCAGCATCGCTTCAATCCCTCATAGGCATCACCATCCTCGTAGCTGTCCCGCTTTACGACCGAGTTTTCGTCCCCATGGCCAGAAAAATTACAGGACACCCTTCTGGGATAACCATGCTTCAAAGAATCGGCATTGGCTTGTTCCTCTCCATTCTTCAAATGGCAGTGTCAGCTCTAGTAGAGGCTAAAAGAGTCAGCACTGCAAGAGACCATGGCCTTATGGACAACCCAAAAGCAATAGTACCAATGTCCGTGTGGTGGTTGCTCCCGCAATACATGTTGAGTGGACTAGCAGATTTGTTTACAGTGGTTGGGTTACAAGAACTGTTCTATGATCAAATGCCGGAAGCCATGAGAAGCATGGGAGCAGCTGCATATCTAAGTATACTAGGAATTGGGAGCTTCATAAATACTGCTGCTATATCTGCAGTGCAGGCTATTACCTCCAAGTATGGAAGTGTTTGGCTTGAAGATAATCTGAATCGTGCCCATCTTGATTACTTCTACTGGGTGTTGGCAGTAATGAGTGCTTTAAATTTGTGTGTTTATATATGGGTTGCTAAAGGTTTTGTGTACAAGAAAGTTGAAGGTGAAGAAACAGAGAAAGAGGAGAGAAGTGACGAGCCTTGAGCATTTGGATGTGAAGATTTGAGACTCTTATCTCTTTATATAAATATAAAGAATCAAGCTGGTAAAATAGTGTTTTGTACTTGGAATTTGATAGTCTAATCTTAGATTCTAGATTATGCAATCAAGATAAGGACAACTGATTAGAAACATCATTCAAAAGTATGTCAGAGATGAAAGAGGGAGCTGAATATCAAACTCTTACAAATTTCATACAGAATAGAATTACCTAATAAATTATATCAAATCGGAAGTTCGGCTTGAATCCAAATCAAAATCCAATAATCTCTCTATTTTCGAAAGAAAAAAAGTATTTTTTTTTTTTTAATTTTCCCCCTCTCAAATACTTTTAAAGAAAAAAATAAATTAAAAAAATTACATTTTAATGTCTAAAATTCAATAATGGGTCAGATTCAGAATGTATTTTGTTAAACTTGATTTCTATTTCTCTTGCGTATCCTTTTATTCCCCCCTTCTTTTTTGTTTTTTAGTGACGTATAATCATCGGTCTGTGCTAGTACTTTCCTGTCATATTCGCGCTGATCATACGTATAGAGGTATTGCGTCCTTTTCTTTCATTAGGGGACTTTCATTAGGGGACTATTTAATTCCGTGCTACTTTAACATGATCTCGTATATTATGAGGTTTGTTGTTTCACGTGGGCTAATGAACTTAACTCTCACAAACATATTTATGCCCAATCCGGCTTGTCTAGATAGTCCTCGGACTTTCATAAGATTTAGAGTCGTGTCTTAGGCGCTAATTGAACCCGAGCCCAATCATTCTAACATGGGCTTCACCAAGGTCCAGGCTTCTGGAGCCCGGCTGTCATCAAGTGCTTTTTTACCCTTCATTAATTATTCTGTAATTTATGAGAGGTAAATTTCGAGATCCAATTATTACCGCATGACTCTAGGAGATTTCTGTCAAAATGTCCTTTCTTTGCCTTTTCCCATTTCAAATTTGTGCTCTTGCTTTCGCTCGTTGCTCTATCTCTTACGCTATTTCTACTATCTTGCTTTTTTCCTTCTCTGTAATCCCTAATTTTCCAATCTGAGGTACGTCTTGCTCCTTTCATGGCTTTTATTAGGATTCTAGAGGTGGTCGGTCTGGTGCCTTCTATCGCCCCTTCTTCTTTCTCTCACTACTTCTCCTATGATTTCTCTGATGTCACCATCTTCAAAATTAGGGCTCCTTTGCCTAATGTATAGTTCTCCCTAATCCACCTCCGAAAGGCCTGTAGATGCTTAGCACAGGCGTAACTTGGTCTTTTTCGTGAAGAAACACGAACTCGGTCTTACTTTTCCCTTTACCACTTTTTTTATCGAGGTCTTCCATCACTTCAAAGTGACCCCTTGAATGTTATCATCTAAATCTATCCTATTTATGTATTTTTTTGAGCCTATCTACTTGTACTGGGGTTTTGCCCTTCCCTCGAGTTATTCTGCACCTTCCTCCATTTGGTCAAATCTAACCACGGGTTCTATTACTTTGGCTCCCGAGTTAAGTTGTCAATATTCACTAGATATAAGGATTCTATAAAGGGTTAGACAGAACAGTTTGTTGTCATCGAGCTGAAGGAGAGCTTGAAAATCAACTAGGACATTGACCTCTTCTGGGAGGAGATTCCTCAGGGTTGTAATGACTTTCCTAAGCTAACTCTATTATACCAAATTTTCCTTCTCTGACTGACCTCTATTATGAAGAAATATGACGTTGAGAAAGTTCATATTCATATCTAACTTATGGGATTGTCGGAAAGCTGGTGTTTTTTTTTTTTTTCTCCTTTACATTCTTCTTTTGTTATTTCAAGCTCTAACTGAACTAATATTTCCTTTTCAACTTTCGACGTGCCAATGGGTACCATCAAACTTCCTAAGAACTTCGCTCTGTCTAAGAAGAGCACGAAGGAGACTTTGATCGCTTTCAAGGCCAACAAGTCTATTGCTGATGTGATTAGGGAGGTTTTCCAAGCTACAGCTCCCACATCATCAGTTTGTCGCTCTACTACTACCCCTGCACCTTCTTTGGCTTTGGTGCTTGTGTCAAAGGGCTCTTTTTTAGTGACTTCCAGGACATCAGTCCCTCCTAAAGTGCCGACCTCTTCCAAGGCTCCCCTGCTCCAAAGGAAGTTCCTAAGGAGCCTATCGTGGTTAGCGAGTCGGCAGAGAGTTGCTTGGAAGAGGGCACCAAGTCTTCTCCCTTGGATGTCCCTTCCATTCAAGCTGTGGGCATTATTACCATTGAGAGCAGGGCCGTTAAACACACTTAGACTTCAGAACCCTCAGAGGCAGCCCCTTCTTCTCTCGTTGATAAGGGAAAAAATATGGTGGAGCACTTGTCTTCTGCCTTGAACAACGAGCTATTGAACGAGGTGAGGTGACCACTAAGTTGATACTAGCTTTCGTGGCCGAGATGTTGTGCAGTAAGATGTTTGGGGGAGTCCCAGATACTTTTGACCCTCGCTTTCTGGCTCTTATTAGCCATCTGACCTATGCCACCAAACAGCAGGTGGCCTTTAGCTAGGGGTGTAAACGAATCGAGCCGAGCCGAGCTTTGAAGAACTCAAGCTTGGTTCGTTAAAATTTTTTCGAGCTCGAGCCGAATTCGAGCTTTACTCATATCGAACTCGAGCCGAGTATTAAGAAGCTTGATAGAGCATATTTTAGTCCATTTTATCATTATATTCTTGATGTTTGTTTACATCTTTTCTACTTAATTTTGTGGTTTTAATTATGTTTTGCAGATATTAGGTGTAAAGAGACAATCTGGAGAAAATGCTCTTAAAACTGCCAAAAAGTGCCAAATATGGAAAGTGCCAAAAAAGGAAAGTTTTCAAATAAGGAATGTTTTCAGAAAAGGAAAGTTTTCAAATGAGGAAAGTGCAGAAGCAAAAGCAAACATGGAAAGCTCAGTCAGAAGATTATTTGAAATTCAAATCGCAGATCTTTCTTTCCTTGTTCAAAGATGTACACACAATGCAGCAATCATATCTTCCTATTTAGGCAGCAAGATCTCAAAGAGATGCTCTTCCTCTTCTGCATTCAATATTCAAATTTCAAAAGAGGCTCCACCTAAAAAGGAATGTATGGAAAAGCATATCTTCCCCTTTGAAGATCAAAATTCGTGCATCCTTCCTATTCAGAAACAATCTGCACGCTTTCCTCTTCTGAGAGCCATCTGTGCGCCACCTTCCTTTTCTGCAATAACTTGGGCAGCAAGTTGCACATGGGCAGCATCTTGGGCAGCCTCTACACTAATTAGGAAGTAAGATCAGCATCTAAACTTATTTAGGAAGCATAATCTGCGCCTCCTTCCCTTTCTGAGACCAAACCGCGCGCACCAACTTCCTTCCGCAGTGCATTTTCGCGCAGCCTTCCTTCTGAAGCCGAAAAGCGCGATTCTTTCCTTTTCAGACACATCTTGGGCAGAAAATACCTCTTAGGCAGTAAGTATGACCTAGGGCAACACTTTTCAACTATAAAAAGCCACATAAGGAGCCTCTACATGTCCCTTAAGCTCCCCTTGGGAGACACCTACGAAATTCACATCTCTTCTTCTACCTTTCTTCTTTTCTTTTATTTTTAGTTTTGTTTCAGCCATGAGAGGCTGAAATCTTTAATTCTAGTTGAAGATTAGGTGATACTTTGGTTGTTTTATGGATTGGGAGTGTAATACCCGGCTAACTCCGGCATCGGAATTCCTACCGTTAGGTGGAATCTCGGATGTCGGATTTGTTTTGGAAGGGTATGGCAAGGGTAAACTGAAGTTTTCTACAAGGGTTTCTAACATGTTTTTAAGTGTTTTACGGTTTTGAAAGGAAAGGAAATGAGTTTTGAAGAGAAAAGACCAAGGAGGCAAAATGCAGGTTCGGCCGCCGAAGGTAATGTTCGGCCGCCGAAACTGCTATAGGTTCGGCTTCCGAAACGTCACGTTAGGCCGCCGAACGTTGCATGGTTTTGCATGCAGTTTCGGCAGCCGAAGGAAAGGCGGTTGGCCACCTATTTAAGCCCCTTTGACCGGCCATGGAGGAAGCTCTCTTTGTGGTCAAGGTGGGGTTTATGCTCTCCTTGGATGTTTTCATGATGTTTATCTCAAATCTTGCAAGTTTTTCATGAGTTTGCACTTGGTTTTGAAGGTTTTGGGTAAAAGAGGAAGTTGTGGAGCTTGAGCTTGGTTTCTCCATGTTTTGAAGCTAGGATCACACCAGCCTTTGTTCTAGAAGAGGTAAGTGTTGATCCTTATGTTTTCTAGTGTTTTAAGCAAGTTTTATGGAGGGAAAGGGTAGAGTTGCATGGTGAGGTGTAAAAGGATGTTTTTTATGCATGAGTATGTTTATGTGTTATGGGTGTTGTTTGTTGGGGTTTTTAGGTAGTTTTGGACCCCTTTGTGCATATATTTGAGTATATGCTTGCTATGTGTGTTGAGATGCATGTTGAGTGAGGTTTGGGGGAAGTTGTGCATGAGGTGAGCTAGGTTCTGCCTAACTGGAGAACCCAGGTTCGGCCGCCGAAGGAAGGTTCGGCCGCCGAAGGTGTTGAGGAGGTGGTTTCGGCTGCCTAAACCTGCCCCGAAGGATTGGACTTTCGTCTCTGGAGGGGAGGTTCGGCCGCCGAAGGTGCCGCCGAAGGGTAGAGACTTTCGTCTCTGGAGTGTGTTTTGGCCCCGAACCTTGCCCCCGAAGGCTTCGGCCGCCGAAAGAGGAGATTCGGCCGCCGAAAGTAGGCGAGTTTCGTCTCTGGAAAGGACATTCGGCCGCCGAACCTGCCGCCGAAAGTGTCCTGTCCAGCCTTCTCTTGCATGCTTTGTGTGAGTGTTCTAGGATCTTTTAGGGGGGTTGTTGGGAAGGTGTTTAAGAGATGTGTTAGAGTTATGATAGCATTGTTTGACACCTCATTCGAGTCCATTTGTGTAGGATTGGACCCGACAGTTCAGGGAGGTCGTCAGGATTAGCAGTTGCTGAGTCAGTCAGGTTTCTGCTTAAGGAGCAGAGGTGAGTAGAACTAAACTTAATCTTTTATTAAAGAAATAGAATGGTTTTCAGCATAGTTCATGCATCATGAATGCTATGATATATATTAGGGTGATTGCATTAGAATCACGAAGATGGTGCATTGCATTATTTACTGATAATGAGGATTGGACCAAGGCGACATCAATAGCCCGTCGAGGGAGTTTTGAGGTCATGTCTAATCCAAGGTGTGGAATGTTTGTGTTGTGCCGCATTTCATGACAGAGCGTATTTGATAAACTGTTTTCAGTGTTTCTACTCACTGGGCTTTAGAAGCTCATCCCTTTCCCTTAATCCCAGTTTTGCAGGTTCAGAGTAGCTGGGAAGTGAGAAGTTGCAGAGTGTATCAGCTATGGTTTTGCATGTGAAATGTTATAGTGTGGACATGATGTAAATTAAAGAGACCTTTGTAAAAGATGTAATAGATAGTCAGTTGAGTGCTTTTGCCTATAGTGTATGTTAATCCTTTATATATACATGTATCCTGTTTTCATGAGAAATGAGTCAACCCAGGCTTAATAACTATTGTGTTTCGAAAACCCAGTGAACTATAACTGTGAGGGAAGACAGGGTATAAATCCTTTGACCCAAGATCAGTGCAGAGGAAAGACCAGGTTTGATTCCTGTGATCCATTGAGAGGCCATTAGAGAAGACCAGGTTTGATTCCTGTGACTCTATGGTAATCAAGTTAACTTATGATATGCTGACCCTTACAGAGTGGGTTCTATGTTTACAGGCATAGTGCATGGAGGTTACTTGGTAGCGTATCACTGGTGATAGCCCTGGGGGCTATTTCAGATTTGTTTTTACATTCGAGGACGAATGTTTTTAAAGGGGGGAAGATTGTAATACCCGGCTAACTCCGGCATCGGAATTCCTACCGTTAGGTGGAATCTCGGATGTCGGATTTGTTTTGGAAGGGTATGGCAAGGGTAAACTGAAGTTTTCTACAAGGGTTTCTAACATGTTTTTAAGTGTTTTACGGTTTTGAAAGGAAAGGAAATGAGTTTTGAAGAGAAAAGACCAAGGAGGCAAAATGCAGGTTCGGCCGCCGAAGGTAATGTTCGGCCGCCGAAACTGCTATAGGTTCGGCTTCCGAAACGTCACGTTAGGCCGCCGAACGTTGCATGGTTTTGCATGCAGTTTCGGCAGCCGAAGGAAAGGCGGTTGGCCACCTATTTAAGCCCCTTTGACCGGCCATGGAGGAAGCTCTCTTTGTGGTCAAGGTGGGGTTTATGCTCTCCTTGGATGTTTTCATGATGTTTATCTCAAATCTTGCAAGTTTTTCATGAGTTTGCACTTGGTTTTGAAGGTTTTGGGTAAAAGAGGAAGTTGTGGAGCTTGAGCTTGGTTTCTCCATGTTTTGAAGCTAGGATCACACCAGCCTTTGTTCTAGAAGAGGTAAGTGTTGATCCTTATGTTTTCTAGTGTTTTAAGCAAGTTTTATGGAGGGAAAGGGTAGAGTTGCATGGTGAGGTGTAAAAGGATGTTTTTATGCATGAGTATGTTTATGTGTTATGGGTGTTGTTTGTTGGGGTTTTTAGGTAGTTTTGGACCCCTTTGTGCATATATTTGAGTATATGCTTGCTATGTGTGTTGAGATGCATGTTGAGTGAGGTTTGGGGGAAGTTGTGCATGAGGTGAGCTAGGTTCTGCCTAACTGGAGAACCCAGGTTCGGCCGCCGAAGGAAGGTTCGGCCGCCGAAGGTGTTGAGGAGGTGGTTTCGGCTGCCTAAACCTGCCCCGAAGGATTGGACTTTCGTCTCTGGAGGGGAGGTTCGGCCGCCGAAGGTGCCGCCGAAGGGTAGAGACTTTCGTCTCTGGAGTGTGTTTTGGCCCCGAACCTTGCCCCCGAAGGCTTCGGCCGCCGAAAGAGGAGATTCGGCCGCCGAAAGTAGGCGAGTTTCGTCTCTGGAAAGGACATTCGGCCGCCGAACCTGCCGCCGAAAGTGTCCTGTCCAGCCTTCTCTTGCATGCTTTGTGTGAGTGTTCTAGGATCTTTTAGGGGGGTTGTTGGGAAGGTGTTTAAGAGATGTGTTAGAGTTATGATAGCATTGTTTGACACCTCATTCGAGTCCATTTGTGTAGGATTGGACCCGACAGTTCAGGGAGGTCGTCAGGATTAGCAGTTGCTGAGTCAGTCAGGTTTCTGCTTAAGGAGCAGAGGTGAGTAGAACTAAACTTAATCTTTTATTAAAGAAATAGAATGGTTTTCAGCATAGTTCATGCATCATGAATGCTATGATATATATTAGGGTGATTGCATTAGAATCACGAAGATGGTGCATTGCATTATTTACTGATAATGAGGATTGGACCAAGGCGACATCAATAGCCCGTCGAGGGAGTTTTGAGGTCATGTCTAATCCAAGGTGTGGAATGTTTGTGTTGTGCCGCATTTCATGACAGAGCGTATTTGATAAACTGTTTTCAGTGTTTCTACTCACTGGGCTTTAGAAGCTCATCCCTTTCCCTTAATCCCAGTTTTGCAGGTTCAGAGTAGCTGGGAAGTGAGAAGTTGCAGAGTGTATCAGCTATGGTTTTGCATGTGAAATGTTATAGTGTGGACATGATGTAAATTAAAGAGACCTTTGTAAAAGATGTAATAGATAGTCAGTTGAGTGCTTTTGCCTATAGTGTATGTTAATCCTTTATATATACATGTATCCTGTTTTCATGAGAAATGAGTCAACCCAGGCTTAATAACTATTGTGTTTCGAAAACCCAGTGAACTATAACTGTGAGGGAAGACAGGGTATAAATCCTTTGACCCAAGATCAGTGCAGAGGAAAGACCAGGTTTGATTCCTGTGATCCATTGAGAGGCCATTAGAGAAGACCAGGTTTGATTCCTGTGACTCTATGGTAATCAAGTTAACTTATGATATGCTGACCCTTACAGAGTGGGTTCTATGTTTACAGGCATAGTGCATGGAGGTTACTTGGTAGCGTATCACTGGTGATAGCCCTGGGGGCTATTTCAGATTTGTTTTTACATTCGAGGACGAATGTTTTTAAAGGGGGGAAGATTGTAATACCCGGCTAACTCCGGCATCGGAATTCCTACCGTTAGGTGGAATCTCGGATGTCGGATTTGTTTTGGAAGGGTATGGCAAGGGTAAACTGAAGTTTTCTACAAGGGTTTCTAACATGTTTTTAAGTGTTTTACGGTTTTGAAAGGAAAGGAAATGAGTTTTGAAGAGAAAAGACCAAGGAGGCAAAATGCAGGTTCGGCCGCCGAAGGTAATGTTCGGCCGCCGAAACTGCTATAGGTTCGGCTTCCGAAACGTCACGTTAGGCCGCCGAACGTTGCATGGTTTTGCATGCAGTTTCGGCAGCCGAAGGAAAGGCGGTTGGCCACCTATTTAAGCCCCTTTGACCGGCCATGGAGGAAGCTCTCTTTGTGGTCAAGGTGGGGTTTATGCTCTCCTTGGATGTTTTCATGATGTTTATCTCAAATCTTGCAAGTTTTTCATGAGTTTGCACTTGGTTTTGAAGGTTTTGGGTAAAAGAGGAAGTTGTGGAGCTTGAGCTTGGTTTCTCCATGTTTTGAAGCTAGGATCACACCAGCCTTTGTTCTAGAAGAGGTAAGTGTTGATCCTTATGTTTTCTAGTGTTTTAAGCAAGTTTTATGGAGGGAAAGGGTAGAGTTGCATGGTGAGGTGTAAAAGGATGTTTTTTATGCATGAGTATGTTTATGTGTTATGGGTGTTGTTTGTTGGGGTTTTTAGGTAGTTTTGGACCCCTTTGTGCATATATTTGAGTATATGCTTGCTATGTGTGTTGAGATGCATGTTGAGTGAGGTTTGGGGGAAGTTGTGCATGAGGTGAGCTAGGTTCTGCCTAACTGGAGAACCCAGGTTCGGCCGCCGAAGGAAGGTTCGGCCGCCGAAGGTGTTGAGGAGGTGGTTTCGGCTGCCTAAACCTGCCCCGAAGGATTGGACTTTCGTCTCTGGAGGGGAGGTTCGGCCGCCGAAGGTGCCGCCGAAGGGTAGAGACTTTCGTCTCTGGAGTGTGTTTTGGCCCCGAACCTTGCCCCCGAAGGCTTCGGCCGCCGAAAGAGGAGATTCGGCCGCCGAAAGTAGGCGAGTTTCGTCTCTGGAAAGGACATTCGGCCGCCGAACCTGCCGCCGAAAGTGTCCTGTCCAGCCTTCTCTTGCATGCTTTGTGTGAGTGTTCTAGGATCTTTTAGGGGGGTTGTTGGGAAGGTGTTTAAGAGATGTGTTAGAGTTATGATAGCATTGTTTGACACCTCATTCGAGTCCATTTGTGTAGGATTGGACCCGACAGTTCAGGGAGGTCGTCAGGATTAGCAGTTGCTGAGTCAGTCAGGTTTCTGCTTAAGGAGCAGAGGTGAGTAGAACTAAACTTAATCTTTTATTAAAGAAACAGAATGGTTTTCAGCATAGTTCATGCATCATGAATGCTATGATATATATTAGGGTGATTGCATTAGAATCACGAAGATGGTGCATTGCATTATTTACTGATAATGAGGATTGGACCAAGGCGACATCAATAGCCCGTCGAGGGAGTTTTGAGGTCATGTCTAATCCAAGGTGTGGAATGTTTGTGTTGTGCCGCATTTCATGACAGAGCGTATTTGATAAACTGTTTTCAGTGTTTCTACTCACTGGGCTTTAGAAGCTCATCCCTTTCCCTTAATCCCAGTTTTGCAGGTTCAGAGTAGCTGGGAAGTGAGAAGTTGCAGAGTGTATCAGCTATGGTTTTGCATGTGAAATGTTATAGTGTGGACATGATGTAAATTAAAGAGACTTTTGTAAAAGATGTAATAGATAGTCAGTTGAGTGCTTTTGCCTATAGTGTATGTTAATCCTTTATATATACATGTATCCTGTTTTCATGAGAAATGAGTCAACCCAGGCTTAATAACTATTGTGTTTCGAAAACCCAGTGAACTATAACTGTGAGGGAAGACAGGGTATAAATCCTTTGACCCAAGATCAGTGCAGAGGAAAGACCAGGTTTGATTCCTGTGATCCATTGAGAGGCCATTAGAGAAGACCAGGTTTGATTCCTGTGACTCTATGGTAATCAAGTTAACTTATGATATGCTGACCCTTACAGAGTGGGTTCTATGTTTACAGGCATAGTGCATGGAGGTTACTTGGTAGCGTATCACTGGTGATAGCCCTGGGGGCTATTTCAGATTGTAATATCTGATGTTTTAAAGGTTAAGTCTGGTAGTTTTTTTAGAAAAGTTTTACAGTTGTCGGATCATGTATGGGAGTTTAACAGGTACACAGAGTTCAGGATAGGCTTACTACGGGTCTAGGCGGCCTTAAACCGATCTGGATCCTAGTGCCGAGCGGTTCGGGCCGTTACAGAGAGGGTACCGGTTTCCGGGTCGTTACAGGGAGACTTGATCAAACATTGTTTAACTTTTGGTTGTTCAATATTTATGCAATTTCATGCTTGATTTCAATATTGCTTTGTTGTTTAGATCTACGTTGATTCTTGATTGCAAAGTAATAATATGTTAGTTTGGATGATTTAAGTCCGTAATTGCTTAGATTATTCTTACATAAGAACACTTGGGATAAAACCCAAGGAAATTGTATGATCTAGCGTTATCTCCATACGTTTGGGTAGCTAGGATTGGATCTCTCTATTTCTTAATGCAATTGACAATTGTTTTGATGCCTAAGGCCCAAGGACGTTCCTTGACAATTTGTTAATTAGTAATTAATTAGAGGACGTTCCCTAATTGGTTTAATCATAAGGAGAGATAATGGTGGTGAGAAGCGTCTTCCATCTCCATAACTAATCTATTGAATCAACCCAAAGGAAACTAAGTGTCAATGATCAATCCCAACAACTAAAGTGGATCCAATTCTTCAACTAGATCTTTCTTATTATTTATTTCACTTTATTTTTATTATTTGCCTTATTTTTATTGCTTTCAGTTTTAGATTAATTAAATCAATCTCAAACCCCCCCATTTTACTTTTATTGCAATTTATTTTTATTCCGCTTTCTGTTTATCTTGTTTTTAGTTTTATCTCGTTTCAGTTTATTTCGCTTTAAGTTTAATTTGCTTTCCATTTATTTCTCTTTCAGTTTATTTTTAGTTTCAGTTTTATCTCGTTTCAGATTTATCTCGTTTCAGTTTTATCTCGTTTCAGATTTATCTCGTTTCAGATTTATCTCGTTTTAGTTATTTTTGCTTTCAATTTTATCTCATTTCAGTTTATCTCGTCTTCAGTTTTCTTCTTTTTCAGATTATTTTTGTTTCAGTTTATTTTATTGGTCTTGTTGAGAAAAATAAATAGGTAATCAATTCTCTGTGGATTTGATCCTTCACCACTATCTGCAGTTGTAAATTGTTGATAACCAAGAAGGTTATTTTTGACCGACTTCGACAACCGCGAGTCAAAAATTGGCGCCATTGCCGGGGAGTTAATTTAACTTATTTGTTTTTTTCAGGACCAAATTCCAAAAAAAAAAAAAAAAAAAGAACACTCTGCGCAGAACCATCTTCTGAAACATCTCAATCGCAGATCTGAATCATGGATGAGGAAATTACACCTTTTCGCCTCGCGGAACTTTATGAACAAATCGCTCCTGCGAGAAGTTTTGTTATAGACCAAGCTGAACAAGCTCTTGAAGTACGTCCATGTTAGGGAGACCAACCAAATTATGGCTATAAAGGGGCTAACTACTACAAAGACTATCAAGCCCAAGAAATACCTCAAGATCCCAGAACTAATTTTCGTAAGATGTTGGAAACTTTGCACAATCTCCAACAGGAAGTGGATCGAGTAGCCGCCAAATGGAGAGAAGACATGGTAAGAAAAGAGGAAGAGCGTGAAGCTGATGAAAGATGGCAAGTGCTAGAACGAGTTGCTGAAGAAATACAACCAGAACACTGTTTGTCCCAACAAATAGATCAAACAGAATGTAACGACCCGAAAATCGGACCGCTACCGGCGCTAGGATCCAGATCGGCTTAAGGCCACGGGACCCGTAGCAAGCCTGACCTATAACCTGTAAACCTGTATAATCCCATACATGATCAACAACATACACAAAAATTAAAACTTTTCTTTCCATATACATCAACCAAACTCAACCTGTGCATAACATAAACATAACATTGATCCCTCTGTGGGATCTCATCAGTGCCCCCAAATGGGTGACCTAATATATGTTGAGTTGGTTTACATAAACATCATAAAATCTCTAAGATCATGTAATAAAAGGGATAACAACAATCTATGGTCAAGCACACACTAACATCCATATACGTCATCTCAATACATATCTATACTGAATAAGACATTACAATACAATTTGATCATGTCCATTGCTAGCTATTACATAAATAGGACTTCTTTACCCTATCCGGACTCCTGCTCTATACTGCACCTGCAAGCCTGGGGGTAAAGGGAGAGGGGTGAGCTAAAAGCCCAGTGAGTTGAACTATAAAACATAATAACACTATGCTCCAATGAAATGCATCATAACACAGACAATTCACATAAGGGTTGGGTGAACTTGTCACCAATTAGTCCAAGCTAACTCTGTGCTAGGCCGTAGCATGGGGTCCTGGTCTTCCTGTCATACATACATTACTTACCATTATCCCAGGGCCTCCTCTGGGCTCCTGGTCTTCGAGTCCCATTACCGTGCCAGGCCGTAGAATGGGGTCCTGGTCTTTCCTTACTCTGTGCCAGGCCGTAGAATGGGGTCCTGGTCTTTCCTTACTCTGTGCCAGGCCGTAGAATGGGGTCCTGGTCTTCCTGTCATGGACTAATTGGGTCATCCAACATTCACCCACATCAACAACAATCGATGCAATGCGGCATATTCGTGAAACTAATGCAATCATCCTATTGCATAATCATGATGCATGAAACATGATAAAACATTTAATTTAAAAGATTAAGTTTAGTTCCACTCACCTCTGGCTGACTCTGACAACACCGAAGCAGCTGAACTCACTGCTGGGGTCCTCGGTTCCTCGGGTCCGAACCTACACAGGTGGACTCAAATGAGGGACCAAACACACCTGAACATAACTATAAACTACTCCCCAAAAACCCCCTAAAACATCATGAAACAACCATACAAAATCATGCAAAGGAGGCCTGGACAGGGCACTTTCGGCGGCAGGTTCGGCGGCCGAAAGTCCCTCCAGAGCCGAAAGTCAGGCAGGTTCGGCGGCACCTTCGGCGGCCGAAACTCCCAGACAGAGACGAAAGTCTCCTTTCAGGGGCAAGCTTTGGCAGCCGAAAGGCTGCCTCTCCAGCCATGTTCGGCGGCCGAAAGTCTTTCGGCTGCCGAACCTGGTTTCTGCCAAAGGGCAGAAACTTGGCTCCTTTTGCTCATTTCGCCTCCAAAACCTTCCAACATGCATCAAACCTACTCTACAACACACAAACACAAGCATACATGTTCCTAGGGGCCTCAAACCAACATAAACCCCATCTACAACACATCAAGTAACTCACATTGTTCATGAACATACATTTATACCCATAAACTCCAAAAACATAACCATAACCTAAACATGCATTTTATCCCATAGATCTACTTAAAACTTACTTAAAACATGCAATGAGCTCAAGATCGGCTCTTACCTCTTGAAGATTGAGAGAGAGACGACCAAAAACTCGGGGGTGGGAGAGAGAGGGTTCTTGAACCTCCAAGCTCCAAAACTTTGCTCAAAAGCTCAAATCTTCAAAACAAAGTTAAAACAAATGAAAATCTTGAAAGATCTAGAGGAAAGACGTCAAAGATGGGTGAGGGACGGCGGAGACTCACCTTGGCCGAGAATGGGGAAAAAGCTCGCCCGTTTTCGGCTAAGGGACCCTTTTATAGTGGCTGGCCAGACCACGTTCGGGGGCCGAATGTGCCTCCGCATGCATGCCATGTTCGGCGGCCGAACTTGAGGTTCGGCGGCCGAACCTGGACTTCCCTCACTTATGCTTTCGGGGGCCTAAAGCACACCCGAAACGCATGCATGTTCGGCGGCCGAACTTGAAGTTCGGCGGCCGAACCTGAGTTTTCCTCCAATGCAATTTTCATGCAAAAACTCATTTTCTTTCATGCTTAAAACATAAAACACATTAAAACATTTCATAAAAACATGGTTTTACCCTTCTAGAGGCTTCCGACATCCGAGATTCCACCGGACGGTAGGAATTCCGATACCGGAGTTTAGCCGGGTATTACACAGAACTTGTTGATAATTCAAATATCATTGATTGTTTGAGCAAAGATAATTTTGATATAAAAGATGATATTCTAACCAATGATTCATGCAGGGAGGCTAGCCAAGAAGATGATGACAGTCTGGAAGAACCAAAATTGAAAGAAACTGACTGTTGCATCCAACAGGTGGACTGCAGCCATGCGCAGAATGAACAGAAGCAGATCACACCACTTCAGCTTGGTGCGCAGATCAACCTTGCGCAAGACAGTCCTACAACACTTCCAATTGCACCTCTTCAGACCAATCTTGCGCAAAAAGGAGTACCTGAAAGCCTTTTAGATGCGTCCTTTCAGTTTCCATCGCAGATGAGCTCCTCCAATCCTCCCTTTCAGTCAGATCTTGCGCAGAAGGAGGAAATTGAAACCAATTCAGCCATAGATCCAATGCAACCAGCCCATGCCTACAAGGAACAAATGGTACTCCAAGCACCTAAACCAAAGGACCATGCGGATCAATGCCTTCCCAAACCTCCGGATAAGGCATAGAGAAACATGAATTGGAGTTCAAAGTGCTTCCCAATCATCTCAAAAATGCAAACATAAGGGCTAGAGGCACACCTCATCTGAAAGAAGAGAAGCTAATCATGTTGCTTCATGAGTACATGGAAAAATTAGGATGGGCAATGACCCAATCAAAAGGAGTGCTACACTTTTTGCTCAATGCAGTTGGGACTCTTTTCTCTTCCCCAATTACTTGAGCCTTGATCAAGTGGATCGCACCATGCACACCACACCCAGGGGAGTACTCAGTTTCCTTTGTTCTTTTATGTTTCTTACACATTGAGGACAATGCATGATTTAGGTGTGGGGGTGCATAATTCTGAATTTTTTAATTTTTTCTTTAATTTTCAGTTTGAATTTTTATTTTCATTTTCAGTGTGATTTTTTTTCAATTTTTCGTTTTGCTTTCAATAACACACACAGATAGCCACAGTTTTTTTTTATTTATTTTTGTTTCCGTTTTTGAGATGCTTTACTCAATTTCATAAACTATGTTGGATGAGCTTTTCTTTCCATGACCCCATTGATGTGACAACTCTTTAAACTTATGTTGAATCAATTGCAGTGGGTTATATTCATGCTTGAGAATTGCCTTTTGAATTGAATCTTTGAGTTTGCCATGGTGAAAAATATATTGATGACCCTCAATTGATTGAGAATAAATTAAAGTTGTGTGAATGAACTTAATGTGACTTGATTTAGCGATTGGTGTTGATTTGCCCAAATCATTGAGAAAAAGAAAATTCAGCAAAGGCAAAGACCTCAAAAGCACAAATTGAAAATTGTTCCAATAGTCAAAAGACTATGAACAAGGCAAGTAGCCACTTGGATAGGTGACCAACTGAAAAATAAAAACCTTCAAATCAAAAATAGGTTGGTGACCTTTCCAAGCGAGATCTAAAGTGCAAAAGCCTGAATAAAGTACTTCAAGGTAAGGGCAAGTCACTCCGAAAGCTAGAAAAAGTTTTTAACAAAAATGTGCATGTATGGTCTCTCTTGAGGAAAACAAATCCTAGCCATGGTAAGTAAAGGGAAACAAGGAAAGAAGGTGAATAATCTTCATGCATATATTCTTCACTGCAATGCTTCAAAATAGGTGTCTAGAGTAAGAGTTTAAGTGGAAATAAGGATCAAGTAGCAAAGAAAGCTTGTTTGACTATGTTTATTTGCTTGAGGACAAGCAAAAAGCTAGGTGTGGGGGTATTTGATAGAGCATATTTTAGTCCATTTTATCATTATATTCTTGATGTTTATTTATATCTTTTCTACTTAATTTTGTGGTTTTAATTATGTTTTGCAGATATTAGGTGTAAAGAGACAATCTGGAGAAAATGCTCTTAAAACTGCCAAAAAGTGCCAAATATGGAAAGTGCTAAAAAAGGAAAGTTTCCAAATAAGAAAAGTTTTCAGAAAAGGAAAGTTTTCAAATGAGGAAAGTGCAGAAGCAAAAGCAAACATGGAAAGCTCAGTCAGAAGATTATTTGACATTCAAATCGCAGATCTTTCTTTCCTTGTTCAAAGATGTGCACACACTGCAGCAATCATATCTTCCTATTTAGGCAGCAAGATCTCAAAGAGATGCTCTTCCTCTTCTGCATTCAATATTCGAATTTCAAAAGAGGCTCCACCTAAAAAGGAATGTATGGAAAAGCATATCTTCCCCTTTGAAGATCAAAATTCGTGCATCCTTCCTATTCAGAAACAATCTGCACGCTTTCCTCTTCTGAGAGCCATCTGTGCGCCACCTTCCTTTTCTGCAACAACTTGGGCAGCAAGTTGCACATGGGCAGCATCTTGGGCAGCCTCTACACTAATTAGGAAGTAGATCAGCATCTAAACTTATTTAGGAAGCATAATCTGCGCCTCCTTCCCTTTCTGAGACCAAACCGCGCGCACCAACTTCCTTCCGCAGTGCATTTTCGCGCAGCCTTCCTTCTGAAGCCGAAAAGCGCGATTCTTTCCTTTTCAGACACATCTTGGGCAGAAAATACCTCTTGGGCAGTAAGTATGACCTAGGGCAACACTTTTCAACTATAAAAAGCCACATAAGGAGCCTCTACATGTCCCTTAAGCTCCCCTTGGGAGACACCTACGAAATTCACATCTCTTCTTCTACCTTTCTTCTTTTCTTTTATTTTTAGTTTTGTTTCAGCCATGAGAGGCTGAAATCTTTAATTCTAGTTGAAGATTAGGTGATACTTTGGTTGTTTTATGGATTGGGAGACTTGATCAAACATTGTTTAACTTTTGGTTGTTCAATATTTATGCAATTTCATGCTTGATTTCAATATTGCTTTGTTGTTTAGATCTACGTTGATTCTTGATTGCAAAGTAATAATATGTTAGTTTGGATGATTTAAGTCCGTAATTGCTTAGATTATTCTTACATAAGAACACTTGGGATAAAACCCAAGGAAATTGTATGATCTAGCGTTATCTCCATACGTTTGGGTAGCTAAGATTGGATCTCTCTATTTCTTAATGCAATTGACAATTGTTTTGATGCCTACGTTCCTTGGCAATTTGTTAATTAGTAATTAATTAGAGGACGTTCCCTAATTGGTTTAATCATAAGGAGAGATAATGGTGGTGAGAAGCGTCTTCCATCTCCATAACTAATCTATTGAATCAACCCAAAGGAAACTAAGTGTCAATGATCAATCCCAACAACTAAAGTGGATCCAATTCTTCAACTAGATCTTTCTTATTATTTATTTCACTTTATTTTTATTATTTGCCTTATTTTTATTGCTTTCAGTTTTAGATTAATTAAATCAATCTCAAACCCCCCCATTTTACTTTTATTGCAATTTATTTTTATTCCGCTTTCTGTTTATCTCGTTTTTAGTTTTATCTCGTTTCAATTTATTTCGCTTTAAGTTTAATTTGCTTTCCATTTATTTCTCTTTCAGTTTATTTTTTGTTTCAGTTTTATCTCGTTTCAGATTTATCTCGTTTCAGGTTTATCTCGTTTCAGATTTATCTCGTTTCAGATTTATGTCGTTTTAGTTATTTTTGCTTTCAATTTTATCTCGTTTCAGTTTTCTTCTTTTTCAGATTATTTTTGTTTCAGTTTATTTTATTGGTCTTGTTGAGAAAAATAAATAGGTAATCAATTCTCTGTGGATTCGATCCTTCACCACTATCTGCAGTTGTAAATTGTTGATAACCAAGAAGGTTATTTTTGACCGGCTTCGACAATCGCGAGTCAAAACTCAAGCTTGGCTCGTTTAGCAAACGAGCTTAGACGAGTTGAGCTTTGATCGAGCTGAGTCGAGCTTTTATCGAGCTCAGTCTCGAATAGTTCACGAGTAATTTAATTTATTTACATGTATAATGAGTTTTAGTTTAAAACTAATAAGTTTAAAACTAAAATAATTTTAGTTAAATAAGTATATCTACAAATTAGCATGTAAACTTATAAAGATGAGTTTTTAAATCTTAATGATCCAAATATATGCAAGTTTAAGAGTCTAACTAAACTATATAGAGCTAAATTTTAAAAAATTTAGATTTGGCTCATTAAAGTATATGCAGGGTTTGAGTTTATTTCTCTTATAATAGTAATTTCAGTTTGCTTAACGAGACCGTTCACGAGCCTATTCGCGAGTCTGCTCATGAACTCAGAAACGAGCCGAGCTCATGAGCCTTAACGAGCCGAATACTATGGAGCTCAAGCTTGGCTCGTTTACCAAACGAGCCTAAAAATTAAGCTCGAGCTTGGCTCGTTTAGAAATCGAGTCGAGTTCGGTCGAGCTTTTATCAAATCGAACCTCGAATAGCTCACGAACGGTTTGGTTCATATACACCCCTACCTTTAGCTCGCGCTCCCTAGAGGCTCTTAGGGACAGTCTGAGGGAGATATTTCTCATGGTAAGTCGTTTGTCCTTCTTGAAAGTGTTCTTGAGCTTTTTATTTTTCCAACTTTATTTTTTCTTTGTGGTAGTCCTTTGGCATATTCATAGAGATTGATGCTCGAAATTTATCTCTTCAGAGCTCAATGGACCGGCGTATTGATGAGGCACGCTAGGATGAGAATCCGGTTGCTACAGGTGAGGCTCATGAGCACATTATCGAGTTCCAATGGCAAATTGAAGACCTCACCAAGCAATTGGGGGAGATAAGGGAGGAGGTTGTCAGGTCTTCCCAATGGGCTTCTACAGTGGAGTCTCAGTAAGATGAAGCTTCTCATGTAATTGTCTGCTCTGGAAGAGACTCACTGTCAACGCGATGAGGCCTGGGCTCAACGCGACGAGGCCCTGGCTCACCTACTATCCTTCAGCAGGAGCTTAACAAGTGTATTGATGGCTTGAGAGGCATGACTTCGGCAACGGAGCAGTCTTGAGTTCAGCAGCAGCAACTCTACCAAGAGATTTCTACCCTGGAGGAGAGGTGTGCTTCCTTACTGAGAGTTGTCAAGACTGCAGAGGACAGGATTCAGCAGGCCTGCAAAATACGACTGCAAGAGTACAAGAACTCCACGTAGTTGAAGGAGAAGGTTCAACAGGCTTGCGAAGTGTAATTACAGGAGTATAAGGACTCGGTAGAGCTGAAGGAGAAAATATATAAGGAGAAAATATATAAGGATACCTTTCGTATGTTTGCTTTAGACTTCAACCAAGGCCTCAAAGCTGCTTGTGATGCCCCCTCTATTCCGTTAGCTAACTTACAAGTCCCAAAACTCGATTCCAACAACAAGGAAGTTTGCTACGGAGAGGATGATAACTCCCTTCTCAAGAACCCTCATTCTTTGCTCCCTATACTATAGCATAATTTTATACTTGAATATGAAGAAAATATGTGTTTTAAAAGGAATGCGTGAAAATTTTGTTTTTTCTTGATCTCATCGAAGGATAAAAGAAAAATCAGGTCTAGATTTATTTGAAGAAAATATAAATTGAGAATTAAATTTCGTTATAATTAGACATTTTTAATTTGAAAAATCACAAAAATTCCCTTTGAATTAAAACAAATTTAACAAAATTTTAAGAAATTGGCATGTCATGCAAATAATGGAAACTCTGGATTAAATTGCAAAGGTCTCAAATTTTTTATGTTAATGTCTATATTTTAAAAAAAATAATTATTTATGTGACTGTGGACCCCACAATAAAAAAATATATGTTTCATGTTTCATATTATATAAGTATAATAACTTGCTCAAACTTTTATTTTGAATTAAAATAAAATTGTCAAAATTTAGGAGAATTTGGCTTCTTGTATATTAATAATTGAAATATTAGATAAAACTGCAAAATATCTCAAATGTTGAGTTTTTTCCTTTTTTAAGTTTTTCTTAAATTTTGTAGTTTTTTTCCTCAATGTTAATATATATAGTAGAATAAATATGCCTATCAGGCAGTGCAAGTTGAAGCAGATATTGTTGAAATCCTAGAAGAGGAGGGAAGATGAAAACGAAGCGTATATGACAACCCATAACCTGCCAACCTCAAATTGGAAGCAAGCCAATTCAAGAAAGATATTCTGATAAAAGTTATTTGTCCCAAGGTACGTCAATGTCGTCTGCAGACGAAGACAATTAAGTCTTCTCAAGTGGTGGCCTGAAGCTATATTAAATATAGTAATGCACACATGTCTGGATTCCTTCCTGTGGCATTGCTCACAGAAATTTCTTGTTCTTTATACCCCATTCTTCTGAAGTGGAAGATTAAGGAAGAGAGAAATAGAAAGGCTAGAAGCAGGATCTTTAAGACGTGTAGGTAATATGTTAGAGCTCAAGTCTTGAAGTCATCAAGTTATGTACTCAACAGGTCATTATATTAATCATCAAGTCAGGTACTCAATAGGTAAAGTAAATTTTATTAAATAAAAATACAGTTATTATTCCGTTCCGTAAATTTCACTCTACTCATTATATTTATTAAAAAAGTAAAATTTATTTTTTATCGTTCATATTTATATAGTTGATGACCGCTGGATTTCTTTACCCCGGATCAGGGGCTTGACCACAGCCCAAGACCCATAACGCAGAAGCCCACATACCTGATATGCACAACAAGCCTGGCTCATTCAACCTTCAAGGCCGGGCCCAACCAAGCTTCTTCACTCAGATCGGCCCAGTCCGCGACCAACAGGCCCTCTCCTCTCAGGCTCAGCGTCCGGCCCGACTCTCGGCCCAGCCCAGTATCCAGAGCATACTAAGACAGCCTAGCAGATCCGCTCGAGCGTACGCACGAGGAGAATCAGAGGCCGTTACGCATGGAGCAGGCTGCTGATACCCTCGTACGCCCGAATCTGTATGTCAGAGACCAGTGTCCCAATCATGGAGAGGCCTTTACACGTCACCAGCAAGCATAGCGAAATGGATAAAAGGGGAACCCCCTCCCCAGAAAATTTAAGTTTTATATTTCAATACCAAAACCCTTGTAAAACCCTATTCTATTGGATCTCAGATCATCAATTGGCGCCGTCTGTGGGAAACGAAGGAGATCTTTTCATCACCGGAGTTTTCACTTTCAAAACCCACTGAGATCCACGATGGCAAACCACCAAGAAAGTAACCTTAACATTCCAAATGACCTGAGCTCTGCCCAAGATGGGCAGCAGTTCTCCTTTTCTAGCCCTACAACGTTGAATAACCAAACGCCTATCCCTCTTAATCCCTCGCCAAGCTTGGCAGGGAATACTCCCACCATGACTCTGTCTAACCAGGACATTCAAACCATGGCCCTCCAGCTTCAGACTACTGCTCACTGGTTGGGGCAGATAATGCAACAGAGGGGCCTTAGCACCCCAGTAAATGCACTCCCAGTAGTGGAGGAACCTAGAACCAATGAACCCCGACCTACCTTTGACCGCCCCCAAACTAACAGCCGTGATACTGGGGAAGAGGAAGAACCGGAGGCCCGAATCCATGGGAGGAGGGCAAGAGAGATGATAGAAAATGGAGGGGCGGACAACTATTCTGCCAAAACAACCAAAGAAACGAGAACTGCAACAGAAGAAGAGGAATGCAGCTTGGAGGGAAGATCCGGTTCAGAAGACGAGAAAATGGACCAAAAGTTGAAAAGGTTGAAGGAGCAGCTCTTAGCCGAGCTAGGTAAGAAAGACCAGAGCCAAACCTCTTTGCCCACTTCTTCTCCCTTCTCAAAGATAGTGCAGCAGGAGACCGTTCCCAAGAAGTTTATGATGCCGCCGATGGCGGCCTATAACGGAGCTGGTAACCCGAGAGAGCACGTCATGAACTATAAGACCTTCATGGAGTTGCAAACCCTGTCAGACGCCTTAATGTGTAAGGTGTTCCCAACAACGCTCTCGGGACCAGCGCGGGCGTGGTTCAACAGCCTGGAGGCCGGAAGCATTAAAAGTTTTGGAGATCTTGCCACCCGCTTCATTAGCCGGTTCATAGCCGGGGTGCCAGCAGACAGGAAGACGAGCTATCTGGAAACAGTGAAACAGAAAGAAGGTGAATCTCTCAGGGAGTATGTCGCCCGCTTCAATACGGAGGCCCTGCAGATTCCCGAGCTGGATGAAGGAAGGGCGGTGGAGGCCATGCAAAAGGGAACAACCTCTGCTGAGTTCTTTGGTTCTTTGAGCAAGAAACCTCCGACCTCACTGGCTGAGTTGATGAAGAGGGCGGAGAAGTATATAAGGCAGGATGACGCCTTAGTGACGAGTAGATTTGCTAAAGGAATGGCAGGAAAAGAGAAAGTCCCGGAGGAGAGGAGGCCGGAGAGACACGAGAAGAAACATGGAAAGAGGCCTGAGCCGTACAAGCAGGCCTGGGAGAGAAGGGATCAAAGGCCTCCTCCTCCTCCTCGGGCTCTTGAACCAAGAGTGCTCCCTCCTTGGGTTCCCGAGAAACCAACCCCCCTCAACGCTTCCAGAGCCGAAGTGCTCATGGCAGTCCAGGATAAGGAGTTCCTCCAGTGGCCCAAACCCATGAAGTCGGAAGCAGATCAAAGAAATCCTGACAAGTATTGTCAGTACCACCGGAGCCATGGGCACGATACGAATAACTGTTTTCAGTTAATCGCGGAGATTGAAAGGCTGATAAAAAGGGGGCACCTCAAAATTTTTGTGAAGAAACCAGAGGGACAGAGGCCTCAGCCTGGTCCAACTACTTAGACGCCTAGGAGAATAGGAGCTGGACCTGTGAATGATGGGTCCAGTGGAACCATCAACATGATTGTTGGAGGAACGGGAGGACGGATGAGCCGTCGAGGAAAGAAGAGAAACCGAGAAGGGGAGACCAGCAATAGTGAAGTCATGCAGATCGTTGAGCACTCTCCTATGACTATCGCTTTCTCTCCGGAAGATGCACAAGGCATTCAGATGCCCCATGATGATGCGCTCGTCATTGAGGCTGTCATTAATAATTTTCGAGTAAAGAAGGTTCTGGTAGATGACGGGAGTAAGGTCAACTTGCTGCCATATCGGGTTTTCCAGCAGATGAGAATCCCAGAAGAACAGCTGGTTCGGGACCAGTCACCAATCAAGGGAATCGGAGGAGCACCGGTACTTGTCGAAGGAAAGGTGAAGCTGGCTCTTACCCTGGGAGAAGCACCCAGAGCTCGCACCCATCATGAGGTGTTTTTGGTGGTAAAACTCCCACTGAGTTACAATGCGATTTTGGGGCGACCGGCGTTGTTCGACTTTGAAGCTGTCACTAGCATCAGGTATTTGGCACTCAAGTTCCCAACGGAAGAAGGAGTAGGAATGGTCCGGGGTAGCCAGGAAGAAGGAAGGGCGGTATACTTGGCCACATTAATAGAGCCGAGCTCAACTGGAGAGGCATTCGACTCGGAAGTTCTGGAGGTCAGAGATGAAACAAAAGAAGCCCGGACAGAGCCAGTTGGAGAGTTGGAAACCTTCCCCTTATCAGAAGCAGATGCAAACAAGGTCTTCAGCCTTAATGCCAGCCTCACCAAAGAACAAAAAGGTGAAGTCATGGCCCTGATCCGAAGTCACGTGCCGACCTTCGCATGGAAGCCCTCAAATATGCCGGGAATTGACCCCAAAGTAATGACACACCGATTGAATGTCCTCCCCGAGGCCAGACCAGTGAAGCAAAAGAAGAGAGTAGTGGGAAGAGAGAAGCAGCAGGCCACCCGGGAAGAAGTGCAGAAGCTAGAAGAGGCAGGCTTTATTAGGGAAGTCATGTACCCATAGTGGTTGGCAAATCCGGTGTTAGTCAAAAAAGCCAATGGCAAATACAGGATGTGTATAGATTTTACCGACCTAAATAAGGCCTGCCCTAAAGATTGTTACCCCCTCCCTGATATTAATAAAATGGTCGACTCAACGGCCGGTTTTGATTATATGTCTTCTTTGGATGCTATGTCGGGTTATCATCAAATCCCAATGGAAAGGTCGGATGAGGAAAAGACCTCATTTATAACTGAAGATGGAACTTACTGTTATAGGGCTATGCCCTTTGGATTGAGAAATGCCGGGGCAACTTATCAGAGGTTGATGAATAAAATCTTCAAAGACCAGATCGGTAGAAATCTGGAAGTGTATGTGGACGATATGGTGGTCAAAAGTTCAACTTTCCAACAACACATAGTAGATTTGAGGGAGATATTTGGGGTGTTAGATCAATACAGAATGAAGTTGAACCCAGCAAAATGTGCTTTCTTCATTAGGGGAGGAAAATTTTTGGGGTACATGGTGAGTGGTAAAGGCATTAAGCTCCCTGAAGATAAAGATGAAGCCAGAAAGATAGCAGCTCGTGCTGCCAACTACCAAGCAATAAGGGGAACCTTATATAGAAAAGGGAAGTCCAGCCCATGGCTCCGATGTGTGAGTCCGGAAGAAGCTGCAAAGGTAATGGAGGAAATACACAGAGGCCTATGTGGGGCTCACGAGGGAGCAGGGACATTAGCCAACAAAATATTCAGGCAAGGGTATTACTGGCCCACTGTTAAAAAAGAAGCAGAAGAGTTTGTCCGGAGGTGCGACGTATGTCAGAGATTTGCTAACGCCATCAGAACCCCTGCCACTCCTCAAGCGAGCATATCCAGTCCATGGCCTTTCTCACAATGGGGAATCGACATCCTGGGACCTTTCCCCAAGACTACGGGGCAAAGGAAATTCGTGGTGGTGGCTGTGGAATACTTCTCGAAATGGCCAGAGGCAGAAGCAATAGCCACAATCACAGCTCGCAAGATGATAGATTTCGTATGGGGACATATCATCTGCAGATTTGGCATACCTAGAGTGCTTATCTCAGACAACGGCAGACAATTTGACTGCAGCATTTTCAAAGCCTTCATGACGAACATGGGCATATGGCATAAGTTCTCCTCTGTGGCACATCCTCAGACTAATGGCCAAACAGAAGTCACTAACAGAGCTATCCTTCAAGGATTAAAGAAACGGCTGGATGGCGCAAAGGAGAATTGGGCAGAAGAACTCAATAGCATACTATGGGCACTCCGAACCACTCCCAGAGCGCCCACTAAAGAAACACCGTTTGCACTTGCTTATGGCACAGAAGCAGTAGTCCCAGTTGAATTGCAGATCCCCACTCATCGAGTCCAATTCGTTAGTGAGAATACCAATGAGGATAAGTTAAGAAGCAACCTGGATGCTCTTGAGGAAGTCAGGGAGGAAGCCCAAGTCCTAACTACCGCTTATCAACAACGAGCAGCGAGATATTACAACCAAAAGGTCAGAGAAAGAAACTTAAAAGTGGGAGACCTGACCTTAAGAAACCTGGAAGCTACAGGAAAAAGAGCGGCCGCGGGCAAGTTAGCACCGACCTGGGAAGGTCCTTTCAAGGTGACAAAAGTGGTCAAGACAGGGGTATACCGAATCGAGGATATGCAAGGAAACCCCGATCCCCATGCTTGGAACATCCAGCACCTAAAAAGGTATTTTCCTTGAGATATTTGTAAAGAAAAACATTGTATTTTGACAAATATGAGTAAATAGAAATTATTTATACAAATATGAATTATCTTTATGAATAACATTCCTCCATGAAAAAGAATAACATTCCTCCATGAAAAAGAAAGAACAGGGCTCAAAAAGATCCCTTGAAACAAGACCTCAGTTAGGCACAAAACCAGCTGAGATGACGAAGCGACAGTAAGGCCAATAAGCCTGAATCTTGTGCAAACACCTCAAGAAGACACAAAAAACTGCCGGCGGGGCCCCGAGGTCACCCCGGAACGGGAGAGGATCTTAAAGATGCCTCCCGGAGCATGAAGACCGGGATCCCCTAGAACTCCCGGGAAAACAAAACAAAAAAACTGCCGGCGGGGCCCCGAGGTCACCCCGGAACGGCCGGAGAGGATCTTAAAGATGCCTCCCGGAGCATGAAGACTGGGATCCCCTAGAACTCCCGGGAAAACAAAACAAAAAAACCGCCGGCGGGGCCCCGAGGTCACCCCGGAACGGCCGGAGAGGATCTTAAAGATGCCTCCAGGAGCATGAAGACTGGGATCCCCTAGAACTCCCGGGAAAACAAAACAAAAAAACTGACGGCGGGGCCCCGAGGTCACCCCGGAACGGCCGGAGAGGATCTTAAAGATGCCTCCTGGAGCATGAAGACCGGGATCCCCTAGAACTCCCGGGAAAATAAAACAAAAAAACTGCCGGCGGGGCCCCGAGGTCACCCCGGAACGGCCGGAGAGGATCTTAAAGATGCCTCCCGGAGCATGAAGACCGGGATCCCCTAGAACTCCCAGGAAAACAAAACAAAAAAAACTGCCGGCGGGGCCCCGAGGTCACCCCGGAACGGCCGGTGAGGATCTTAAAGATGCCTCCCGGAGCATGAAGACCGGGATCCCCTAGAACTCCCGGGAAAACAAAACAAAAAACTGCCGGCGGGGCCCCGAGGTCACCCCGGAACAAAAACAGTCAGGATCTCGTAAGATCTCCTAAAAACAAAAAATGGTCGGTGAAGGACTTAAGAGTTTCCCGAAATGAAAATTCCCCATATCATATGCAGGGACAACTTAACACACAGTTCCGACCTCACAAGAAGAGAGGAGCCCGGAGCTACCAAAGAAAAATCAGGTTCCGACCTCCTGAAGAGGCACGATAGCTAAGAAGCGCCGACCTCAAAACAGATGCTAACGCTAAAAGTTTGACTATAGGACAAAAAGCCGAGCTCCTAGCCCGTAAGAACTTATATCCTCAAAAGCTCAAAGATATGAAGGCCAAAGAAAAAGGCCGAGCTCCTTCTCTAAAAGGGCTCATAAATGAAGAAACCTTCAGAAGGATAAATAAGGGAGAAAAAGGCTATACTCCAAAATCAGTTTATCGGGAACAGACATCCAAATTCACAACCAAGAAGGAAAGGCTAAAAGCAAAAAACAGACATGTTAGTCGCCATTAAAAGGTATGAGATTTGATCTCTCAGACTATTAGCTAAGAGCTGAGCTTGCAACTCAAGAGCAATCTATAGCTTATGAATGAGAATACATAGTGTACAAATATGAAAAAAAAAATATTAGAGTACTTTGAGGAAAAAGAAAACTGATATTTCATTACAAATAACTATTACAAAATTATCCTTCTGACGAGGTGGGGGGATAAATAGTCCTTAAAGGACTTACATCAGTAAGAACACCCTCGCCTACATTATTTCTACTTGCAGTCACATCTGAAGGAAGCTCGGAATCCCTTGGATCAGAGCCCTCAACGTTTACAACAGGAGCTATCTCTGACTCAGGGTGAAGATCCTCCTTCTCAGAGTTAGGGTCATCCTTCCCTGACTCAAGGACTTCCACGTCCTCCCCCTCTAGCTCGGACTCTTCCGAAGAAGACTCAGCTGGCCGGCATATGTCCCTCCGGCAATCTCCTCGGGGCATAGGGAAATCATCCTCCCCATACAGCACTGGCTCGCCATCTGAGTCCGCTTCGTACTTGCGAAGCTCGGCCAAAGGAGTATCAGGAGCGTGTCTGGCTTCTCTTAAACCGCGATTGTAGCCAGTCACATACATACGGAAGGCTTTCTTAAGAATAGCCGCTTTCATTTCACCAGAAGCTTTATATTCATCGACATGTGCTTCACAGGCCTCAGCTACAAATTCCTTGAACTCAGAAGAATCCTTATAGTCCTGAAGGTGAGCCTCACAGGCCTGCTCGACCTTCCTTTTCAGCTCGTCAGACTCCTGATACTCCGCTATACATTGTTCGCGCACCAGCGAAGCCTTGTCCTCACCATGTTTTACTACCTTGAGCAGGGCTAAGCACTTACTTTCCAGGGCCCTAACTTCATGGTTGAGCTGTTGATGGCGAAGCTTGAACTCTTCAGCCGATGAAGCCAGGTCTCTGATATGATCAGAGCTCGTACTCAATTCCTGCTCAAGGACCTTCACCCGAGCTAGGGCCATTTCCTCCTGAGCCTTCACTTCCTTCAGTTGAGCATGAAGCTCTTCAAAATCAGCCTTTAAGCCCTCATATTGTTGCTGGACCTCAGTTTTTTGCCTCACGGCCTCATCCCTTTCGTTAAGGGCCTCCGTCATAGAGGACAGCTGCTTCAGAACTTCCTTACAACGAACCTCCACTGCAGCTGCCCTCTCATCAGACACTTTGAGAACTTCGCGAGTCTGAGACAGCTCTGCTTCTAAAGACTTGGTATGCCCTGCTGTCTCAGCCGCCTTCTCATCAGCCTTTTTAAGGGCCTCTAGCGCCGAATGCAGCTCCATCTGGAGGGACTGGATTTGCTCCCGAGCAGCTACCAGATTACCCCTCGCATCGCTGGTTGCAGACAGATTTTCCTCCAGACGCGCCTCTTCAATCCGGCGGTCTACAGACTCCTGGAGGGAGCGATCACGAGCATCCACCTCCATAAAGAGGCCCGTCGCCTAAAAAGGAAGAACAACTGTCAGAAAAAGAAACGAAGCAAACCTAAAGAGAGATGAAAAAAAAAAAAAAACAACTTACCATCAGAAGCATTTCTCTAATTGAAGATCTGAGCTCCTCACGAGAGCGAGATCGGAAGGACACTTGCTCCTTGGTAGAACTGGCTAAAAGACCAGTCAGGGCAAGAAGACGAGGATCCGAAGCCTCTGTAATTCTGTCAAACATTCGCTCTCTGAGCAGTTCGGCGACAGCACTGGCTGGAGACTCGGAGGTAATGTCCGATGTGTTCAGAACGTTGCCAGAAGGAGATAACGAAGGCATAGCAGAAACACCTTTCTCCTTCCCAACGGGGCAGATGTTCCGGAGGGGGCTGGACGCTTGTCCCCGGTCTTTGATGAAATGCCCTCAGATCCCTCAGGCTCAGTCCTCGCAGGGGCAGGGGCATCTTGAGCAGAAACCTCTGAGATTTGGTCATCTAGGAGGATGATCTCCATCCCTGTCCCAGAGGCCTCCTTACCTTTAGTAGCAGGGGACTTAGACTTTCCCCCTGACACACCCCCAGGAGAATGGGCAATACCCTGCTCCACTTGTTCAGCACCTTGGGTCTGCTCCACAATAGCTAGGGAGGCTTCCCTCACGACCTCTGAGGAGGCTGGAGCAGATCTAGACCCTTCAGCAGGCCTCGAAGTTGAACTCGATCCACCTCGGCTAGACAGCCGAGATGACTTGGTGCCGCGAGAGCTCGGCTTCGAAGCTCTAGAAGGAGCTTTGGCGAGAGGTCGGCTAACCTTCTTGGAGGAAGCAGCTTGAACCATCTCCGCAGCAATCTCAGTCACTGAACGCCCATCCCCAAAGGCATCGAAAATGGCATGCATATTATCCCGAGACAGGACAAAGTTCTTGGGGAACTTGGTGTCATCCATTTTTACCTCAGAAGCTGCAAAAGCAACGAAATTATAAAGAATCAGCATACTTCCCGATATGATGAGCAAAGAAGAAACAGAATAGTCAGACAAGGCATTATACCCGTGTCCCGGATATCCCTAAGATTGGACGCGAACATACACTTCTCGACGTCATACTTCCTATCAACGGAAGTCAGTCGAATCAGCCCGACCTGCTCAATAAGACTCAATTGGGGCAGCTCGTTGCAACCCGGAAAGATCTCCCCCCAACTTAAATCCACCTCCCACGTACGGGCGGACCCTAATTTTAGCTCCGCCACAAGGAAGTTCTCCACCCATCCCTTTATGGAGTCCTTGTACCCCGTGAAAAGAGATAACCCAGTACGGGGGGAAAAATAGTAGAAATTTTGAACCACCCTAACCAGACAGAAAAAAGTGACAAACAGACAGGCCGTGGGTGTAAAACCCCAACTCAGGCAGATAGACTCAAAACAGGACATGAACAAAATGGAGTTTGGGGATAGCATCCGAGGAGTCACCCCGAAATATTCAAAGACCTCAATAAAGAAAGGGGTAAAAGGAAACGGTAGACCGAATTCTCTCTGCTTCAAGAAAAACACTATACGACGACCCTCTTGGGGATCCACCAAACCCGGAGGGGGAGGGCGAGGAAGGACTATCCTTTCATTTGAAAAAGGTGCTCGAATGAAATACAACGGAGCATCTAAAAATCTTTGGGGAATATACTTAGTTATGTTGGAGGGTGTAATATGCGACTCAAGGTTAACAATATCAGGAAGCTTTGAACTGGCCATGGAAGAACAAGGAAGCGTACCTGAGAACACAATGGGGTGAAAAATGCAAAAGGAGTTGCAGGAAGACAGAGAGCAGAAAAGAGCTAGTTTCTTCAGAAGACAGAAGGAATTCGAGATGAAAGGCAATAATGAGACGGAACGTGGATCTGAACAGTTTTGTCTTGGAGCGGCGCGATCATTAATTACTCTCGAAGTTTACCCTCTCAACGGTTAGATAAATAACCGGTGAGAAGGTAAAGGGGCAAAAAGATGATCGCTGGGCTTCTCCACATCCGTCAAGGGTCAGATCCGTGATTACAGCCCATCAACCAAAAGCCCGTTCGCCACCTACAAGCCCAACTTAGCCCGCAAGAACAACTCAACCTGCAAAATTCACCACTTCACCGCCTCCATGGTGAATACCAAGGAAACAGAGGGGCAAGTCATGAAAAGACTCAAAAGTACAAGCAAATGGGAGCATGATAAAGGTCAGACTTGCTCGTCGTTTAAAAAGATATAAGATTTGACTTATCGTTATTAAACAAAGGCTGCGAGATCGGAAAGAGGCGATAAGGGCACCTCGGAATCATACAGAGCTGAGAGCTCCGAAATCAACTCAAGGATTAAAGACCGAGCTCACAGGTCGGATTAGTCCAGCTCGGAAAACATAACTTGAGAGCTCGGTCAGCTAAAGGAGGCTCAAAGCTCAATCCATCAAGTAAAGACCGAGCTCACGGGTCGGTTAGTCAAGCTCGGAAAAGTAAACCGACCGTCCAGTTGGTTAAGTAGGCCCGGAGCTCGGCTTATCGACTAAAAGCAAGAGTTCGCGAAACGTGGTCAGTTCAGCTCGGAAAAAACGAAACAAAAGTTAGTTGGCTAAAGCTACGACGAAAAGCAGTATCAGTACTTCATCCATGACAGAGAAAGAACAAGTATGAGCAAAACACAAGAATTTCATTAAAAGAAAAGTATATTACAGCACGTTACAAAGGCCTACACTACGGGATGAAAGACTATCCTTAAAGGATTTACATAACCACATACATCATCATCTACGTTTACATCACTGACATCTGCTCTACTATCTTAGTCTTAATTCCGGGGACTATCCTAGTACGGAAAGCGAGCTCTACAGGTCGGCTGAGCTCTGTCTCGTTATTATAGGGGAACTGAACAAGTTGATTCCCATAAGCATTTCTCACTGTTCCCTTAGGCAAACGTTCGGTTACCCAAGTGTGATGCACGGTACATTCGGACAAGCTCAGATATTATATGCCGGCCGTGCACCACACATGAAAAACATAAGTCTTCGAGTTACGGCACCGAAGAGATCACAAAGCATACATTCGAAGAAATCGCTGGAGACTTGACTGAGTGCAGCTGATCTCAGTCCCTCATAACGTAAGCACCCCACACTGAAGGAAACAATAAGCTGATCTTTCTCGCCACTTCCATTTATATCAAAAGAAGATAACAGGGGCATCGGAGAAATTTCTTTCTCCCTCTTGAGGGAAGGCAAAGTTAGAGCAAACTCCCCAACAGCCCAGAACCTCTTTGGAGCCCGGACAACAAACAGAGGAGGAGGCCGGCCAGACGACCTGGGTAAAACAGTCTCAGCAGCTTGCCGAATAGTCCCACCCATCGGCCGCCCTACCAGAAGGATCTCCAAAGCACCGTCCAGACTCCTTAGAGGTAACATCAAATTTTCAAGAATTTTGAACTGACCCATTCTTATCTCAGGTACTGCAAAAAGTTTCAAAACAGAGACAAGTCAAAAACAATTCTCCATCAAGATGATAAAAGCAAGATTGAAACAAACCTCTGGGGCAACAAAGCAATACAAACTCAAGCTCACCTCATTCCGTTTGAAGGAGGCGTCAAATGGATCCTTTGCAGATAAAACGGAACAATCAGACCAATCTCGATGGAGGAAATAAGCAGACAGAGAAACGGAAGGGAAGAACCTCTTGTTCCAACAGAGGATTTGAGAATGAAGAAAAGTTAGCGTTGATATATACCCGGAGCCTGAGACATTAGCACGAGGCAGAGCTATGCTAGACTCTAAGCTAACGGTGTCAGAATTTTAAAAGATAGTCATGGAAAAGGAAAGAAAGGACATGTCCAGATAATGATGACAGGAAAGCAAAGACAGCAAAGAACACGAAGAATGGAGAAAAGCCAGAAAGGGGAAAGAGCAGATAGGATTCGAAAACTGCACAACGACAGAAAGATGAAAGGATGTTATTAAGGCACCTGAACACGAACAGGCGCGGTCATAATGGTTCTTGATATTCACCCCCTCGGCAGTGGGAGCAATAGGCAGAAATTTGATATCTTTATTTCCGTCTCAGCAAATAATTTTTTTCCCACAAGGGATCGTGATGTCTTTCTATGGGATCGCCGGTCTATTTATTAGTTCTTATTTGTGGTGCACAATTTTATGGAATATAGGTAGTGGTTATGATCGATTCGATAGAAAAGAAGGAATAGTGTGTATTTTTCGCTGGGGATTTCCTGGAAAAAATCGTCGCATCTTACTACGATTCCTTATGAAAGATATTCAGTCTATTAGAATAGAAGTTAAAGAGCGTCTACCGAGAAGGTGAAGGGGCAATTGATGACCGCTGGATTTCTTTACCCCGGATCAGGGGCTTGACCACAGCCCAAGGTCCATAACGCAGAGGCCCACGTACCTGATATGCACAACAAGCCTGGCTCATTCAACCTTCAAGGCCGGGCCCAACCAAGCTTCTTCACTCAGATCGGCCCAGTCCGCGACCAGCAGGCCCTCTCCTCTCAGGCTCAGCGTCCGGCCAGACTCTCGGCCCAGCCCAGTATCCAGAGCATACTAAGACAGCCTAGCAGATCCGCTCGAGCGTACGCACGAGGAGAATCAGAGGCCGTTACGCATGGAGCAGGCTGCTGATACCCTCGTACGCCCGAATCTGTATGTCAGAGACGCGTGTCCCAATCATGGAGAGGCTTTTACACGTCACCAGCAAGCATAGCGAAATGGATAAAAGGGGAACCCCCTCCCCAGAAAGTTTAAGTTTTATATTTCAATACCAAAACCCTTGTAAAACCCTATTCTATTGGATCTCAGATCATCAATAGTGTTTATTTTTTTTGGATTTGACGCACACCGGTCTCCTTCGATTGTGTGGCTAGAAATAGTGGTCTCTTTATTATGAGTGTCCTTTTCTATCTTTAGTAAACAATTTGGTGAATGAGTGCAGCCTAGTAGGCCCACCCTTTATTTTGAAATTGTACAATCTAATATAAGCCTAATTTCACTCATACTCGATGACATATCAGCTAAATTCCATTATAAATATCAATTCAGATATTAATTTATTTGAATTACAGTGCCATTATCACCTGTATATATCTAGCAGTCTCTCGATTGGAGATGTTTATGCCGCACAAGAATAATTTTAAAGTTGCAGAATTCGGCAGAAGTAGATTGAAGTTTCATTTTTTTTAGGTTTATTAATTTTATTGTATTTTATTTTTGAAGTGTATTATTTTTTTTTAGTTATTGTGAATGTTTTATTTGTTAAATTTAGATACGTTAAATAGACAGCTAAAATAGATTGATAAAAAGAAAGACTAGACTAGATGGGTTTAATAGAAAAAGGCAAATCTATGAAAATGTGAAGGTGATATACAATAAAAGAAACAAAATGCTGTAATAAGGTAACGTTTTATCCGGCCAACGACTAATTATCAAAGGGCACGGCTTTCATATGAGGAAAGGTGGCCGACATCGTATCAACTATCTAGAGACAAAAAATCTTTCCTTAAGAAAATTACATGAAAAAATAAATCTTTGATATTTTTTTCCCTAATTTTAGGGCATATTTTAACAAAGTTGTATTAAATTGTCATCATATATAGAACAACCCATTTGGAATCACAGTTTCATGATAAAATCTCTCCCTTCCTTGCCATTGGAATTGGATAGGGCCAAGTGCCACCTCCTTCCTTAGCACTTCGGCCTGCACATATAATTGTTGAATAATTCTAAAGTACTAAATCATCATATTGATCAAATATGGTATATATAATAAGTGATAATATAAACTCAAGGGGTCTGATTTTAACTTCTACTCTAATCTTGTCATTAACTTGTACCTGCAGGTGTGAATTGTCAAAAAATTAAAACATATATACTTTTATAAAAAAAATAAATTTAATTTAAATTTAAATTATATAAAAAGAAAATTTTAATATGAAAATTTGAGAAATATTTATATAAACCCGATCCATTATGGATCAAGAAATTTTTAAAATATAAATAAGTAGGTCTTATTATAAAAAAAAATAAATAGAACCCACTTTAATATCTTTTGAATTTATAGTAAATTAGGTTCATTTAAAAATTTTTTTGAAAATTTAGTTCTTGACATGAAAATTTTAATATGGGAAGTTCAATTATAAAAACTAGAATCTGATTTCTTATTAATCAAGTTTTACTTCTATAATGTTTTAAAAACAGATTAACTTTTTTAGAGTTTTATAAAATTTTCTATTATGAATATATATAAGAGAGTTTAAGTTCTGATTTATAAACCGAGCCAAATGAAAAAAAAAAAAAATAGTAATCTTGTGTGACATATTACATGTTGTTTCGTTGTGAAAAGAATTTTTGCTAAATTTGTTTTGTGCTCAATGTTCAATTGAGGTACTGTCAAAATAGGGAGGGAGTTGAGCTTGGTGGTGCCAATGAAATATATTGAGTTGTGATCCTATAAAAAATAGTTCATACATTTTATCAAAACACATTAACAATATATTTTATTTATTTAAATTAAAAAATTGTTATTCACATGTTAATTGAGAGACTGCTACATATAAGGCAATTCTTTCACGCATTTGGAAAATAAATAAGTACTTTTTTTTTAATATATATAAACTAGTATAATGAAACTAGGCTAGGTTTCCTGAGGCATTTTATTATATTACATTGTAGTAAAGGCATACATGGTATTATTTGGAGATAGGGGTGGAACTATTAAGCTACACTCATTCCCCAAATTGTCACCAAATATAGAAAGAAGCTGCATTTTTTACAAAAGATAGAAAAGCACATCATAATTAATAGGCACCTCATATTTCTAGCCACACGACCCAAGGAGAGTGTCGTAACCTGTCAAGGATAAGCCTCAATGATTGATAACAGTGTTGGAACTTTGATAATCTTGTAGCTACCAAAACCTCCTTCCTCCAGCAACCTTTTCCATTCTGCTTCACTCCTTTCTTTTCCTTGAACCTCAACCATCATCAACATATCAAACATTAATTTTGTATGCTCGAACAAGTCCTGTTCTTCTGGATTTAAGACTGCTTCCATGATTATAAGCTTTCCAATCTTTTTAGGCAATGCTTCTCGACACTTTTTTAAAATTTTGATGCAATTTTCGTCATTCCAAACATGTAGGATCCACTATATTTCGAAAATAACAATATTAATTACAATAATGATGTTCCAGTAGAAGTACGATTTCTAATAGCAAATAACAATCTAACACAGTATATAAAAGACTCTATAATTACCTTCATAAGAATGACATCAGCGGCAGGAATGCTTTCAAACATATCACCGGCAATATGTGTGACACCCTCATACTGTGGTGCCATAGCCACCACATGTGGAAGATCGAAGTTGATACCTTTTATATGTGGATGTGCCTTCACAATCTCCCCCACCATAGCACCAGACCCACCCCCAACATCCACAAGGGATCCTACCCCATTCAACCCATCTTTATAGCTAGTCTTCATTGCTTCCACCATGATGTTGGATGCCCCACTCATAGCCCCGTTAAATAAGATGTTGAATTCAGGATTTACTGATGCAAAATCCCATAACTCCAAACCATGAGATCTAGAGAACCCATTCCCACCTTCCTTTATAATATCACTAAGTTGATGCCAAGGTTGTATCATCCATGTATGGTTCTCCAACATCAACAAGGGTGCAAGACTCCTCTTGGAATCGCGAAGTAGGAATTTGGAGGAGTTCGTGAGGCCATAGAGAGTAGTAGCGTTGTGTTTCCCTTCTGAGCTTGATGTGAAGATTCCTCTATGAACTAACAGTGTCATGACTCGTGAGAGGCGATCGGTATCCAAGGAAGGGTGGTTGATGCTTTTAGCAATGTAAAACAAGGAAAGGGGACACCCATGGGAGTTTATTATATCAGGAATGCCTAGCTCAACTACACACTTGAGTGCCATGCCATCAACGTAGCCAAAAATGCACTGCCATAATGTGGCTTCACCTCTGACCATTTCATCGGGATCTCCTACTTCTAGTCTTTCCATTTCCCTCTTCCTTAATCTTGCAATTCACAAGAATGTGGTGTAATTGAAGACTATATTACTCCAGTTAAAACTTATAAATTTTTACGGAGTAAGAGAAATTACCAATTACCTTGGTGTATGTACTCTCTTATGAATAAAAAAAAAAAAAAAAACATTTCACATATAAACTGCCCAGAGTACTTTAATAATTTAAATAAAAACTATAATTACACGAGTGGGTGAATACCCACAATAATGCATGCAATGGTTGTACTGATTTTCCAGAAAAAGTGACACGACTGGCAGCGTCGTGTCAGGAGATGATAAAAAGTCATTAGGTAGGGCCAAATGTCACCTCCTTAATTAATTGCGTATCAAGTTGAGCAACTTGGTTATTACCTAGATAAAACGAATTTATCTAATTTTATTAAAGCCTATTTTACAACAGAAAAAAAAAAAAAATATATATATATATAAATTTAAAAGTAAGCTTGACTTTATAAACAAAAAACAAATTATTACATATCATTGGAAGGCTGAATATTCACAATAGTAAAAGTAAAATTTATTATAATTAATATTTATAATAAAATTATTATACAATATGGTAAATTTCTTCTAAGAAGCAGATATTGATTTCAGCCGACAACCATTAGTTTTATTTTAACTAAATGCATTATTTAGTGTCTTATTCTTATAAAACAATCAATTATCAAGTAATTAACTTTTATAAAACATAATTATTTAATCTTTTACATTTGAATGTGAGTTATATCCGCTATAACTTTTTAAGATTTAATAGTTATATTTTATAAAATTTAAATATTAATAATTATATATAGTTTATTTTATAAAAAAAAAGAGTTTAATTAAAGTTAAATGTTAAATATTTAACTTGGGGGCATTTCCAAAATTTGTATATGGTATTTTATTTTATTATCATTAAAATTAAATATCCACGGTTTATTCCTACTATTGTTAAAGACAGTATATTGCTAACTAAATTATTGTTAAAGTTGCAAATTTTCTTACTAATACTTTAAAATTTTAAACTTCTCGCATGATGAGACACACACTGATTATTTCAGTATTTTTTTTTTTATAAGATTGATTATTTCAGTATTTTTTTTTTTAAAACGGTAATTAAAAATTGAAAGAGTAAAACCTGACTCAAATGCACCTACCACTAAAATAAATCTATGAATAGGTCAGTATTAATTTAATAAAAACTTTTATTATCCTTAAATGTGCTTTGTATTTTTTTTTAAAGGTAAATGTGCTTTATATTATTATTTAAAAAAATTTAACAATTCATTAATAAGCATATCATAATAATAGTACATCATAATCTTTTTGTAAGAGATGAAAAACTTATAATGTTCATAGAAATAGAATATTTGGACAGATCATAATATTTTTTTTGTGTAGTAATTAATTATTTTTAATTTCTCATTTCCAAAACTTATTTTTAATAATTTTTTGAGGGAGAATGGAGTCTCTCTTTAAAAAGATTTACCATACAATCATATCCAAGAATTTAAATATATTGCTACATTTGTTTACTACTTTGTGGAGTAATTTTAGTATAAGTATCTAGCACCTTTCTTGAAATTATTATCAGTATGGCTGCCTCATGAGGCTCATCAGTTCCATGTTCTTACTCACTGATAAAAAGTTAAATTGAAAGTCTCTTTAGAAGTTAGATAACCTCTCCTTATCATGGTAGGAGGTTTTTAGATAGTAATTATTTGGAGAAAATTTCCTTTTTGAAGAAAAAGGCAAAGAAAATTTAGTCAGATTGATTTAAAACACATTTAATGGGTAGTGGGGCTTGTGGGTGTACAGTGAACTAATGGAGTACAATACCTGATCAGTTTGGAAAATAAAAACTTATTTCCTTGTCGCAACGCAAGTAATAAATGTCCTCCATCGATCTGACTAATTCATTCGAGATAAGGGTGCTGCGTTCATTCACCAAAGATTATATAGAAAGCACAGAGTAATAAGATAACAAAGATGAAAAGCACACCATAAATAGAAAAATAAATGGTAATATTTCTAGCTACACAATCCAAGGAGAGAGCATATCAGGGATAAGCCTCAATTATTGATATCATTGCTGGAATTTTTATAATTTTGTAGCTTCCAAAACCTCCTTCCTCCAACAGCCTTTTCCATTCTACTTCACTCCTTTCTTTTCCTTCGACATGAACCATCATCACTAGATCAAATATCAATCTTGTATGATTGAACAAGTCGAATCCCTGCGGATTTAAAACTGCTTCCATGATTATAAGCTTTCCAGTTTTCTCAGGCAATGCTTGTCTACACTTTTTCAAGACTTTGATGCAATTTTCGTCATCCCACGTATGCAATATCCACTACATTTCAATAACAATAATATTATTTGTAATACTTATATTCAAGTAGAAGATGAGTCGTTTAAATTTTAGGTTTTCTAATATATTATTAAGATTCTATTACCTTCATAAGAATTGCATCAGCTGCAGGAATGCTTTCAAACATATCGCCAACAACATGTGTGACGCCCTCATACTCTGGTGCCGTAGCCACCACATGTGGAAGATCGAAATTGATACCTTTTATATGTGGATGTGCCTTCACAATCTCACCCACCATTGCACCAGATCCGCCTCCAACATCAACAAGCGATCCTATTTCCTTGAACCCATCTTTATAGCTAGTCTTCATTGCTTCCATTGTGATGCTTGATATCCCATCCATAGCCTTATTAAATAAGGTGTTGAACTCAGGATTAGATGATGCAAAATCCCAAAGCTCTAAACCATTAGACCTAGCAAACCCATTCCCACCTTCCTTTACAATATTACTAAGGTGATGCCAATTTGGTACAGTCCCTTCATGGTATTGCAACATCAATAAGGGTGCAAGACTTGTCTTGGAATTGCGGAGTAGAAATTTGGAGGAGTTCGTGAGGCCATAGAGAGTAGTAGTGTTGTGTTTCCCTTCTGGATGACTTGATGTGAAGATTCCTCTGTGAGCTAACAATGCCATAATCCGTGAGAGGCGATCAATGTCCAGAGAAGGGTGGTTGATGCTTTTAGCAATGGAAGACAAGGAGAGGGGACAACCATGGGAGTTTATTATATCAGGAATGTCTAGCTCAACTACACACTTGAGTGCCACGCTATCCATGAAGCCAAAAATGCATTGCAGTATTGTAGCTTGACCTCTGAGCATTCCCTCTGGATCTCTTGCCTCTAGCCTTTCCATTTATCTTAATCTTGCACTTGAGAAGAATGGGATGTAAACAACAGATTGTGGCAATTATATATGCAATTCCCAGTCTATAAAGAACATGTATATTTAATTGGTGCGTGGACCACGTAACCAAGATATTATAACGGTGAGATTTGACATACACTTCTGTAGAGCCTCATCTTTCACTACAAGAATTCACAATTTCACTAACTGATGGTAAATCCGTTAGTATCACTAACGGATTCACCAACGGTTTGAAATCCGTTAATGATACTAACGAATTCACCAACGATTTGAAATCCATTAATGATTCTAACGGATTCACCAACGGTTTGTGATTCCGTAAGTAATACTAACGGAATCACTCTAACGGACTACTAACGGATGAAGCTATCCGTCAGTAATCCGTGAGTGAAAATTTTGGAGCCAAAATTCCAGTCTTAAATGAAATCCCTAATTCCTTAAAATCAAAATCACTGAAAATCTGAAGTTGCCTCCAACCTTTCCCTCGTTCACTGCTCGTTCACTGCCAAGTGCATCCATCGTCCGCTGCCATCAACGGTTCGCCGCCATCAACGGTTCGCTGCCATCGACCGTCGACAACGAAGCTTATTCTCAGCATCAATATCCACGGGCTCACTGAAATCGGAACTTCGGTCCAACCTCTCGGCCGTTCACTGCCCTGTTCATCCAACGTCCACGCCATTAAAAGGTTTGCCGCCATCAACGGTTCGAAGCCATCGACCGTCGACAACGGAGCTTATTCTCAGCATCAATATCCACGGGCTCACTGAAATCGGAATTTGGGTCCAACCTCTCGGCCGTTCACTGCCCTGTTCATCCAACGTCCACCGCCATCAAAAGGTTCGCCGCCATCCACCGTCGAATTTCCCACTCCACGATTTCAAATTTCTTAGATTTTTTGTAATTTTTTGCTTGTTTAATTTTTTGCTTGTTAATTTTTTGCTTGTTAATTTTATGATACATTTATGCTTGTTTAATTTCTTTGCTCAACCCGTTCTCATCATAGATTTTTTTTTCAAGCCCTTTTTTTTTTTTCCTTGCATTTTGACATTGACGATAATTCTTCTCTCTCCCTATTCAGCGATATCTCCTCTCTCTCCAGTCGGTGACATCTCCCACAGTCCCACTTCCCAGTCAAGCCTCTCTCCCCCACTTCATTGACGAGTGCCGGCAGCCCAATCTCCTGCAGGTAGTTTTTTTGTGAAAATTATTGCAAGTTCTCAGACTTGATTTACAAATTATGTTTTAACTGTTGGTAGTTTATTTGTGGGTTAAATTATTGATATTATTGTTCTCTCTGATGAGAATGGATGTGTTGACTTAAGTAATTTGTGGAATTCCATGCAACTGTGATATTTTTTTCCGGTGATTGTCTTTCAGATGTTTGAGATAGCGATGTGCTTGGCCATAGATTATGAGTTGCTTTCTAGGTAGTTTCTGCGTCTATTCAGTTTTTTCCGGTAATTGTCTTTCAGATGTTTGAGATAATGAGTCTTAATTCATCGAAAAAAATGGAAGCATGAAGCTCATGAGTTGCTTTCTAGGTAGTTTCTGCGTCTATTCAGTTTTATTACTTTGTTCTGCTTTCTGTGGATAATTTGACACATCCTTTTACCTACTGTTGTGATTGGTCTCTTAGTGTTATGAAATAATTTTATAATTTTATAATCTGGGTTCCTTTTAAGATAACATCACTTGTAACAAGAATAACAGTAGAAAATAGCTAAACAAGAAGAAAGGAAAAATGTTATTATGAAATAGCTGAGAATACAATTGTATTTATACAAGAAATGTAAAACAGAGGTATCAATACAGCCAAGACACCTCAGTAGAAGGAGAAAAACTTTAGAATAAATACACGTTGTCTATGCCAGCTTAATTCTCTCTTAGGGAACAGATTTCGTAAAGCAAAGTAAAAGTTAACTTCTGGAGTTATTAATTCTTCCACCTGTTCACTGTTTATCTCAACTTACTTTGTTCAGATTGGTGGAGGTGAGGTTCAGACAGGTATGCAGGACGACAATTGCAGTGCATTGGAGTTCCTGTCCACTTGCAAATTGGCGAACCTAACAGTGAAGGCAGAGCTTGGTTGTTGCTTGCTTCATAGAAGTGGAAGGCTAACTATAGATGGCTGCATCCTTCAATGTGAGTCAAACCCTTTGGACTATCTCTCATGCCCAATCGTGACTACAGTTGGGGGGAGTGAGATTTTCTCCTCCTCTGTGAAGACTAGTTGTGATGGTGTTTCTGTTTCTCAAACTCGGATAGAAGGGGGTTCCAAGGCTGTTGTTACAAGTGGGAAGCTGGCTTTGCAGCGAGTTCGAGTCATCTGTTCTCGAACTTGTGTTTATTTCTGGTTTGATGTAGAAGATAACTGATGACATCTCAAGCTAGCCTGTAACATAATGAACCTAGCTTTTTATTTATTCTCATTGTTGAATTGATTCTGAATATAAATGCTTTCATTCAAGATAATTTCAGAGTTACTTTGATGTCTACAAATCAGAGTTTATCTTCATAGTTATTGATTGCCAGGTTTAGGAGGCCAAGTAACGTTACCAGGAACACGTAATAATGTATAAAAATAAATGGGTTTGCAATTTTATGGATCACCAACGGATTACCAACGGAAATTTCCGTAGGTGATCCGTTAGTGTCACCATCAGAAATTTCCGACGGAATACCGTCACTGTCACCCACGGAAATTTCAGTTGGTGATCCGTTGGTGTCACCAATGGAATTTTCCGTTGGTGATCCGTTAGTGTCACCAACGGATAGAAATTTCCGTTGGTGAATAATTTACCAACGAGGATTTTGCAGACGGAATGAATCCGTTGGTGATCCGTTAGTGATATTGATCACCAACGGATTTTCAATGTTTACCAACGGAATTTTCCGTTGGTAAACATCAAAATTCTTGTAGTGTTTTATTTTTATTTTTATTTTTTTCCAAATGAAAGAGACTATGTAGGAAGAATAGTACGAAGTTCATGTGACAAAAACTGTTACATCGAAAAAAAAAAAAAAAAAACCATGGATGAACTTTTTATATAACAGCCTCATCTTTATCGTTAGTTAGGCTAAGTAAACATCTAATGATTGGAGGTAAATGATATTAATTACTGCATATAAAAAACTAAACAAAATCCCTTAATTATATAATTCATAATTTATACAATTAACAAAATATAAATCTTCTGTATAATCTAACATATACTTTTCATAAATAAAATTACAGTTTTTTTTCTTTTTTTTTACTAAAAAATAGAGATTTTTCTTTGCCTAGCATAAACAGTATAAGGCTTGGTATAAGAAAAACATACTATTGAAGCCCATAGAAATTTCAACCAAAAGACCCACAAACTAACCCTAAAATTGAATTCTATAATCTAAGGAAAAGCACATTAAATAAAAGGGAAGATTGTCCCCTTGAGAATTGGCAAAGGTCCTTTGACACCAAAAGGAAGAAAAGAAATTTGGTAAAGGTCCAAATTCATTACCCAAAAATATAATAATTTTTCTTAATTGGTACAAGTCAAAGGGATTGTTAAACATAATTGTTATAGTGATTTTCATCATTTATTATAATACTGTAGATGTAAGTGGTAGTTCATTCTAAATTGGTTTCAGACTAAAATCATTAATTTTGACTCAAAAATTGGGGAAAATTAGAAGGACTCTATTTAATTCGTATTTTTATCAAATTTAATAATTGAATTTTCTTATTGCTTATTTTGACCTGAAAATGGACTAATATACTATAATCCATTGATTTTAATCAATGTAAAGTTTGATAATTTTTAATTGTAATAAAACCAAATCAAATAGAAATTTTGATTGTGAATGAGACCGTGTCCCGGATTAGTTGCTGTAGCCTTAGCAGCAATTGAAAAGGCCAAGTTGAAGGACAAAACCAACAGTTGCCTCAACCTGTTCTCCAAGGGTCAACATGAATACAATCAGAAATCTTCAATTATTAATTATTATTATAATGAAAAACGAGTCCTCCTTTGCTTCCTGTCTAATTAAAAAATCAACCTAGAAGATACGGGCGATTCTGAATGATATCTGCCGGATCTTGCTTTCCAAACTGTCTAGATTTCTTGCAGGATTTGTATCTCTATGCCTCCCCATTTAAAACTCTCCTACCTTCTCTTCTTTCTCTTCATGCTCTCTCCTCCTGCACTTCTTTTCTTTCATACGCCTTTCTTCTAATTATGGCCGCCGAGGCTCATCAGTTCCATGTTCTTGCTGTTGATGATAGTCTCACTGACAGAAAGTTGATCGAAAGGCTCCTTAGAACCTCTTCTTATCATGGTATGTAATTTCAGGGATTTCTCTGAATCTTTTCCTTTGTGTTTTAATTGGTTTAGATTTTTTATTTTGATTGTGATTTGCTTGTACAGTTACCGCAGTCGATTCAGTAACTAAGGCCTTGGAGTTCTTGGGTTTGAATGAAGATGAACACACAGATTCAATACTTTCTTCTGTTTCTTCAGATCATCATCAGGATGTTGAAGTAAATTTGATCATTACAGATTATTGTATGCCTGGGATGACAGGCTATGATCTCCTTAGAAAGATCAAGGTACTTTCATCAATTCTTGCCTAGAAATGCTACCTTTAAATTCAGAAGACTTAATATTCTAGATCGTAAAGTCTGATCATATGTGCATCTGATGTGCAGGAATCTAAATCTTTTAAGGACATACCAGTTGTGATCATGTCCTCAGAGAATGTTCCATCAAGAATTAATAGGTGAGCCAATTGTCATATACTGTATATAAATCATAAAAAGCTTGATTTATTTGAATTCTGATCTGACATGAGTTAATGGGTATTGATCAGATGCTTGGAAGAAGGAGCTGGAGAATTCTTTCTGAAGCCAGTTCAATTATCAGATGTGAACAAGCTTAGACCCCATTTGATGAAAGGAAGAGCTGGAGAAATTCACTCACCGGAGAGAACAGGAACAATATACAATGGCTTGGAAGTTGTTTGATTAACAAAGTATTTGCTTAATTATAGATCACAAAATAGGAAAATCCCCAATTACAGGATCATCCACTTAGGTTATATTGTAAATTACTGAAAAAGAAATATTCATTCAAGTTTTGCTGCCTACTCCATTCTGATGACATCTGCCTATTGGTAACATATATTAAAATTTAAATATCAATTAAATTTATTATATTTAAATTTAGAAATAAAAAAAATTACTATTTGATATTGAAACACTTTAATTAGTCTCAATTTAAAAATTTTTTTTCTGTAAATTAATTCACCCATGTTGTATAGAGTTTAAAATATTTTTAACACGGATAATTAGTAAATATCTTTATAAAATAAAAAATTAATTAATAAATTTTTTTGTTAAAAAATATTAATGAAAGAATTAAATAATAGATTTTTAAAAAATTTAATATATTTTTTAAATTTGATAGATTTAAATATAAATTATTTTAAAAATATTAAAACAAAAGTAAAATTTTTAAATATTTAAAATAGTTTTTTTATCACAAATTTCAATTTCAAACGAACTTGTTTGTATTCTGATACGCATTGATAAAGCACGAGACTCTCTCCGTCTAGTAAAGTGGGCCTATTAATCATTCTAAGAGTGAATGAAGCTGGACTGGGCTGATGACCTGCACAGTCCAACTAGTTGTGGCCTTCAACACTTTATATATTATGATTTATGTATAGGTCCAAATACTTGAAAAATTAATATTAGGAAACTCTACTAATCTCACATAAAACAAAGAATAAAAGTTTAGTCTAGATAAGTGTACTTGAATAAATTTAAAAGATTTTAAATTTTACTGTTCTAATTTAGAATTGAAAATAATTCATTTATAATTAAAAAATATAGAATAATAAATGTGAATAATATTAACATAATATAATTATTATAAGTCTGATCTTATATAAATATGAATATAAATAGTTGATCTCTAATAAAATATAGAAATTTTATTAATTGAAATATCTTTAATACTATCCTTAACTAACAAATTGTTTGATTGCATGGTAAAAACCACATACAATACAAAGGAATGACAAACCTTATTAATTTCTTTTATTTTAAAGTATTATAATTAAATAATAAAAAGTACATAAATCCAATTTAACATACGTTCAACATGGAAAAATATTTAAATGGTCACAGGCACTACTTGAAGGTCAACAAAGAGAGAGTTGACTAATAAATGACTGGAATTAAATTCCATCATTTTCATTAACTTTCTCCGATTAGATTCTCTCCTCTCTCACTCTCACTGTATTTCTGCAGCTGCTCCGCGTCTCACTCCACCGCTAACTTTCCCGCATTTTCTCTCCCCCCCAACATCGACTCCAACGAGCCTTAGGAGAATCTTCGATCATATCACTCTTTCGAATCACATTCTTTCGTCCTTTTGCATCCTAACGGAATTCTCTGCTTCTTTGTTCTTACCCCATTTCCTCATACTTTTTCTTCCTATTTAAACCCTCAAATCTCCAACCCAAGCCTTTCCTTCCTAATTCGATCAATTTTTCACTTTGATCACTTCTGCAATTTCGGCCCTGAGCTTTGATTCTTTATTCCTTTCCAAAAGCTGAAAAGAAACGATAAGAAAAGAAAAAGCTGATGTGAAGTGTCGATGAGCTGAGGAAAGTGGGTGATTTAGGGTTTGCCGGTGTTAAATGAGGCAATGTGTGTGTTTGGGGTTATGTATAGAAGTACGAGGCAGCAACGGGTAGGGTTTTGTTAGGCAAAGGAAGTTATTGAATTCTAGTGGATAAAATGACTGCAACCGAACAGTCGAGGCCAGGACCTGTGGAGAGAGACATTGAGTTGGTAATTCGTTTATTTAAGTTTATTGTTTGGACATTCATGGTTTTTTAAAATTGATTCTACATGATAGTACATGCTCTACATTTATGTGTACATTAAGGGGAAATTTTGTTAATGTAGCATTAAAATGATAAAAAGGAAAATGGTTTTGCTTCTTTGTCTGGTGGGCTACTTCAGTGAGATGCTTGCGTGCTGGTTTGGTAATTTTGTCGTGCTTGTCAAATAACTCTGATAATACCAACTATCATTTAAGCTACAAAATACCTTACTGTGAATTACCTCACATTTGCTTAGTTTATTTTATTTTTGGTTTTTTCTTTACGCAGGCTATCACTGCTCTTAAAAAGGGAGCCCAATTACTCAAGTATGGACGGAGAGGGAAACCCAAATTTTGCCCCTTCAGGCTGGCCAATGTAAGATTAAATATACTGCATCTGTTTTCCCCATTTCTTCCTCTTCATTTGAGGCTTTGCAATGTTTCTTGTGGGTCAAGGATATCTCATTTAATCTATGGAATTTTTCTCTTCTCCATTGAATAAGAAGCCCAATAAAGTAATTTCTCCTTTTCAAGTAGCTTGGTCTACAACTTCATCCATTCATCTTAATTGGTTTGTTTTATTTACTGTGTTGTGTTTGTAGCATACGTTCCCAGGGATGTTTGGTTTTGTTCAAAGTTTTCCATGCAATGTTTGTTCTATTTAATGAGTCATATGGTGTCTTAGATTTGCCACAAAGATGTCGCTTTCACTAAAGCTTAAAGCAAAGAAAAATTAGGTTCAGCAACTTTCACATGGATATTTACCAAATAAGATTTTCTGGAGAAAATAAGGATTAGTGTGTTTTCTTAAGGAATGAAAAGTAATAAAGAGAAAAGAAAGGAAGTTTAGTGTATATATATGGAAGGTAAAAGAGCTTCTAGGACTTAATAGAAAATATTGCAAGATATCCAATAATTTAACACTGGAATGAAGAAGCCTGAAAAAGTGACGCATGTAATCTTTCACTTGGCCATTGGATGTGATGATCTCTCAAGACAGTTTCACCTCTATGCTGGAAGGCACATGACAATTGTTGGTGCCCTGCATGGTAGTTCTACACTATTGCAGGGGTGGTTAGGGGGAAATAAAATGGATGCTGAGCATACTTTCCAGAATAATGTTCACCTTCCTAATAAAAAGTTAGAAGGATAAGTTGGACCTTTCCCTTTTGTCTCATTGTGGATGTATGCATGTATTTGTAGCATTTGGTTATGTTGCATCCAGTTCTGTTTGTGTCAAGCCCTTTCATATGTTACTTTTTCTAGATCCTGCATTTTAGTGCTTTGAATCTTAGAATCTTTCTATTTGGGTCATGTATTTTTGCTTAGGCTTTCTGTTGGTTGCAAATTATGTGAAGGAAATATTTCAATTGCATTTTAACCTCTAACAAAATTGTATGTACACTATGTCCTTCTTTTGTTTCTTTCAGGATGAATCTGCTCTAATATGGTTATCAGGAAAAGAGGAGAAGCATCTCAAACTGAGTCATGTCTCCAGAATTATATCTGGACAACGTACTGTAAGTTTATTTACATTGAGATTTGTGTAGCTTTACATGCTGCTTATTGCAGTAACATGCTGATTATAGTTTAGGGAGGTTGAGACATATATTTCACTTTGAACCTTGCAACCTATTATTAGGTATTCATGATCCTCGTTATTGGCAGTTGAAGGTGGCTTCTTCTTTTAGCAATGGGATATAATAATTTAAATTGCTTTGGTTTTCAGATGATTCAGCTTCACATATTACTTCTTTATTCTGCACTTAATATATTGGAGGTTGTATTTGCATATGCAAAGTTGCAATGAAAGTTTTATATGCCTTAAGAAAGGGCAGTGAGAAATGCTTTATGTATGTTATATTATGAAGTGCACTTGCATTAGTAATTTTTTATTTATGCTTCAGTTTTCATATGGTATGTTGCATGCATCTACTAGCTTTGGAAAGTTGTGCAATTGGACTGCATAGAGAAGTTCAAAGCTATATGGTGTATTGATAGAGGATGGCTAATAAAGTGGCGCATCTGTTATATGATGTCTTTTACATGATTCTCTATCCACATTAGAACTAGCAAACACAACCATGTGATAGGCAAAAATTTCACTATGTTCTAACTGGTTGTTCCTGATTTTGCATACTGCAGCCAGTATTTCAGAGATATCCTCGCCCAGAGAAAGAATACCAGTCATTTTCTCTTATATATAGTGATAGGTCTTTAGATTTGGTAGGTATCTCTCTTCTGATGGCCACTCTCACTTCTCTTCCTCCTTTTTCTGTCTCCAGATTATGCTGTGAAATCTGGAGAATCATCTTCTGTGATTGATCACAGTTTCTGATCAAACTTTTTCAATCACATATCACAACTTTTGTCATATTGAAACTTTTAGTCATTGTCTAACTCTTATTAACCAGATATGCAAGGACAAAGATGAAGCTGAAGTCTGGATTACTGGTCTAAAAGCACTAATATCACGCAATCATCTTAGGAAAGGGAGAGCAGATTCCAGAAGTGATGGGATCTCATCTGAAGCAACTAGTCCTAGAGCACACACCCAAAGAAGTTCTCCTTTGAGCTCTGCATTTGGTAGTGGTGACAGTTCACAGAAGGTATGCTTCTTTACTCTCTCATTTGTTATTGCATTACATTGCTTGAACAATATTTTTTTTCTTTGAACTGATATAGGATGAAATGGATCCCCTACGTCTTCGTACTCCATATGATAGTCCTCCTAAAGCTGGTTTAGAAAAGGCATTTTCTGATGTTGAATTGTATGCTGTCGCTCCCAAAGTCTTATGTCCATCTGAATCTGCTTGTGGCTCAGTTCATTCTGTGTCATCAGGAGGCTCAGAAGCAATAAATGGGCGTCTAAAGGGTATGACTGTGGATGCTTTTAGAGTTAGTTTATCAAGTGCTGTTAGCTCATCGAGTCAAGGTTCTGGTCATGATGAGAATGACGCACTAGGGGATGTTTACATTTGGGGAGAAGTCACTGGTGATGGTATTCTTGGTGGTGGAGTGCATGGAGTTGGGGGTTCTGGTGTTAAGATGGATTCTTTAGTTCCAAAACCCTTGGAATCTGCAGTCCTATTGGATGTTCAGACTATAGCGTGTGGTCGTCGACATGCTGCCTTGGTAACAAAACAGGGGGAGGTTTTCTCTTGGGGAGAGGAGCTTGGAGGCAGACTTGGGCATGGTGTTGACTCTGATGTATTGCATCCAAAGCTTGTAGATGGTCTAAAAGATATCAATGTTGAACTTGTGGCATGTGGAGAGTACCATTCCTGTGCAGTAACACTTTCAGGAGATTTATACATATGGGGTGGTAGTTCTCAAAATTTTGGGCTCCTTGGATATAGAAATGAAAATTGGGTTCCAAAAAAGTTAAATGGACCTCTAGAGGGAATACATGTCTCATCAGTCTCATGTGGACCATGGCACACAGCTGTTGTGACTTCTGCTGGGCAATTGTTTACTTTTGGAGATGGAACTTTTGGTGTTTTAGGCCATGGGGACTGCAAAAGTGTATCTACACCCAGGGAAGTGGAATCCCTCAAAGGTCTTCGCACTGTGCGAGCAGCCTGTGGTGTTTGGCACACTGCTGCAGTTGTAGAAGTCATGGTTGGGTCTTCAAGTTCGAGCAATTGTTCTTCAGGAAAGCTATTTACATGGGGAGATGGAGATAAAGGCCGTCTTGGGCATGGCGACAAAGGACCGAGATTGGTACCCACTTGCGTTGCTGCTCTTGTTGAACCCAACTTCTGTCAAGTTGCTTGCGGGCACAGCATGACTGTTGCATTGACAACTACGGGTCATGTTTACACAATGGGAAGCCCTGTATATGGTCAGCTTGGGAATTCTCAAGCAGATGGCAAGCTCCCTGTTCGTGTTGAAGGAAAGCTTACAAAAAACTTCGTTGAAGAATTAGCTTGTGGTGCTTATCATGTAGCAGTTTTAACTTCAAGAACTGAAGTTTACACATGGGGAAAAGGTGCCAATGGTCGATTAGGTCATGGTGATACAGATGATAGAAATTCCCCGACAATTGTTGAAGCTTTGAGGGACAAACAGGTTAAAAGTGTTGCCTGTGGCACTGGTTTTACTGCAGCTATCTGTCTTCATAAGTGGGTATCTGGTGTTGACCAATCCATGTGTTCTGGCTGCCGCCTTCCATTTAATTTCAAAAGGAAACGACACAATTGTTACAATTGTGGCCTTGTATTTTGCCATTCTTGTAGTAGTAAAAAGTCTCTCAAGGCTTCAATGGCGCCAAATCCCAACAAACCATACCGTGTCTGTGATCAATGTTTCGGCAAACTTAGGAGGGCCACTGAAGCTGACTCTTCATCGCATTCTGCTCTAAGTAGAAGAGGAAGTATAAATCAGCGACTAATTGAAGCTGAAAACAGTGACTATTTGAATACAAGGTCACGTGTCCAACTTGGAAGAAATAATTCCATAGAATCATCTAAAGATGTGGAAAATGAATCTTTGAAAAGAAACAAGTTGAATGGTTCTCAGATTTCTCTCTCTGCAAATGATTCTTCTCAGCGGAATGCATTTAATAACTCTAAATATTTTGGTTCATCCAAGAAATTTTTCTCAGCTTCTCTTCCGGGATCAAGAATTATGTCTCGAGCAACATCACCAACATCAAGGCGATCTAGTCCACCTCGTGCAACAACACCAACCCCAACAATATCAGTGCATGCATTGCCCAAAACTATTGTGGATGACACTAAAAGGTCAAATGATAGGCTGAGTGAGGAAGTTGTTAAATTAAGGGCTCAGGTATTCATGTTACCTTTTCTAATTTCAATCTGTTCAGAAATTTATTGTTCTGAGTTGCAGTGTATGTGTATCTGTATATGCTTGCATGCATGTTAATTATGTGGCCAATAGCTGAGCTTTTATCTACTCCTGCAGAACTGACAAACATGGTTATCTAGATTGACATTATAATTGGAGAATAGTATCATGTTTGTGGTGATTAATGCTTATGTTGCTACAATTCATGGCTGTGACAGATGTGTTCTAGTCCCTTTTTCTTAACATGTTAATTTTGCTTATTAAATTTCTGTAGTCACAACATTCATCGTACCTGAAATCAATCTGAATTTTGATTCGCTTGTAGTCATCATGATTTTTCCAATTTTATTTGCTGCAACACTATTACAAATTTTCTTGGATTATCTGTTGGAATCACATTATTACAGTCTAATGAGACACACATGCTTGACGTTATGAGACTATGCAACACTCACATGTATTCTTAGCTTTGTTAATGCACTCTGCATGTTGCTGCTACATCTGTGCATTATGGCTCACTGGCTGGATAATGTAGGTTGAAGAACTTACTTGCAAAGCTCAACTTCAGGAAGTTGAGCTGGCAAGGACAACCGAACAATTAAAGGAAGCTATTGCAGTTGCAGAGGAGGAGACTTCAAAATGCAAAGCAGCAAAGGAAGTTATCAAGTCACTTACTGCCCAAGTGAGTTAAAAGTGGATGTGCTTACCTTGTTTGGGAAATAAGTTCTAGCACCAATGCCTAGAATGGGACAAAGCTGTTATACAATAATATTATTGAATGTTAGGATTTGAAATTTGTGAAGTATAGTCAGATTTAGAGGAGGATCTGAGGACATTATGTTCAAAAAATTTAATAATATCAAACATAGTGCATACATTATATATTGTTGGGGCGTTTTATGTGTTTAATTAATCATCATATGTTACAATCTCAGAAGTGTTCTGCATGAGCCACATGCATGCATGTTGTAGATGTTAATCAGTTGCATCAAGTTTAGGAAAATAAATTGTAGGAACAAAAACTTGTTTATTCTAAGCCTTCTCCAGAAGTGTCTTGCAACAGTGGTATTAACCAATAATCATATTTATTATTTTAATTGGAAGGAGGCTGTAAATTTTTTCATTCCGTGTAAGTTATTATTATTAATCAATTGAGCATCATCTTAATTGATTGTTTGTTAATTTATTTTTGGTAGTTGAAAGACATGGCAGAAAGGTTACCTGTTGGAGCAACAAGAAACAGCAGTTCACCTTCCTTTTATTTTTCTAGTGCCACTCCCCCAAGGGAAGTTTCTTCTGTAATCAATGAGCAACTGAGTAGTCCCACAACTTGTCACGAACCAGATTCAAATGGATCAAGCAGCCTGGCAATTTCTACTGTGTCTGGCACCACTAGCAACCAAACTATGCATCACTCTGAAGTGCCACATTTGGAAGCAACAGCAAAGAGTAAAAACAGAACAGCAAAAGTTGAACCTACCCATGGGGATGAATGGGTTGAGCAGGATGAACAGGGTGTGTACATTACCCTTGTTTCCTTGCCTGGAGGTGCTAAAGATATTAAGCGTGTTCGTTTCAGGTATCTCACAAGGCATGACAAGCTATCACTGTATTGTTCACTAAATCCTTATTTGTCAAAGCTTTCTCCCAAAAGGCCAGAAGTATATTTTCATTCAATGGCAACAAATATAATGCTTTTCTTAAGGCCCTTCGCTCTTAAACTAACTACCCCCTCCCTTAACAAAGGGAAAAGAAGAGCTGTAAGAGCAAGCAATATGGAACTAACAATAGGACATTACCTTACTTTATTTTTTCCTCATTTTTTGCCCACCAATCCCCTTTTTCTATAAACAAAAACTCGGGGGCTGTGTTGCCAGCAGACAAGCTTGAACCATTAGGCATTGTGGTTTGTACATTTTGAAGCTCCTATGTATTGCATGTTTCCCCCTTGCTAGCATCTGCATGTCCTCAATTACACTGGTGGAAAATTTCTGAGAAGTGATCTGAAATTTCTTTTTTTCTGATTAATGCCTTGTTAGATATCATTACCCTCTGGTATGTTTATTTTTTGTTTTGCAGCCGAAAGCGATTCAGTGAGAAACAAGCAGAACAATGGTGGGCAGCAAACAGAGCAAGAGTATATCAACAATACAATGTTCCCATGGTTGATAAATCCATTGTGGGTCCAGGAAGGGAAGGTTTAGCTCATTGACCTTACAGAGTCAAGATGCAACTTTGATGGTACTTGCGAATGCTATTGATTGGAAATTTCAGGAATTGGTTTTGAATTTCTGCTCTCAAGATTGGAGGAAGCCAATTTTGTTTTTAGAGGGTAGAGCTATTGGTGATCTCTCCCTTTCGACTTTTTTTTTTTTTTTCTCCTAGTAAATGATGTATCCATATTTTCATAATTTCCTGTAATTTTTTTCAAAAGGAAACCTGAAAAGTGGTGAGGGTTATGTAAATTCTTTGCAAGTAGGTTGCTGGCTTTGAATTCAAAGCAGCTGCCTTTTGTATATTCACGAGGATGGTCTAATGGGGATTCATAGAGCGAGTACTTCTTTCGTTGTTTACAATACCCATCTTATTTGTGGAGGGTGGCCATGCAATGCAGTCTACAACAAATTTCTTTCTCCATTTCGCCCGCTCTCTGTTGCCTTCAGAGACGCTCAACTATTGTCTCGGTTTTACCTTAGGCCGGAGTTAAATGTAAAACCTTATGGACTAAGGGAAAATATCGGTGGACCAGTTTAATGTGTACTAAGGCACGGTAATATGATGGGACTCTTAAAAATTAAATGGAATTTATTTAGCGGTTTTTATTGGGCTATTTTGCATCACTTACCTTTTTTTAATAAAAAATTATCTTATAATTTGAAATGGAAATTTACATAAACCTTGTAAAACTGTTTTACAGGGTGAAATTTATTTTCACTATTTACTAAGACAAAAATATTACTTTTTGTTAAAAAGAACTTCTCGTAAAAAATTTTCTTTGCTAAAACGTTAATTTCTTTTCAAGTAGAATAAAACTAATATAAATATCCTTTTTTAAAAAAAAAAAAAGAAAAGAAAACTATTGTATACTTGTCAATATTTAAATTAATAAAAAATAATTTCTTTATTGATATGATTTTATAAATTTAATAATATAACTTTATTTGTGGGTTACATGGTTACTAAATGTTAATAGATTAATTAAAATCAGATAAAATTTGAAGAATTGGATGAAATTTCAAAAAGATAAATAAATTGTCAATTGTTAGATTAGATGCGCTGTTATATTAGCACTTAGCAGCGGGATCATGATTCATACTCTCGTTTCCTCTTGTTCTCAAGTCCTCAGATTTTATTCTTCATTTTTCCTTTCCAAAGAGACGGTGTTTTGCTCATGATATTCGTAATTCAATTTCTGTTGGTCTGAAGTCATATCAAACAAGAATCCATTGGGCGGCCAACACAAGCGAGCTGTAGACTGTTTCATTGTTGCGGAAGAGTGCTTGCCCCTTGGGCCAAGGAGTAATTATACAATATTTCATCCTTAATTAGCTGCATTATAGATATATTTAATTTCTTATACTAGTTTCAAGTATATTGCATATAACAATCACCTCATTTTTTAGCTAAGCTTTCTTGCATTTTTCGGACCAACCGACTTCAAAGCGTTTTGCCCCTCTTCTGATACTCTAACCTCAAGCAGCGGCAACTCCAGGTCAGTGATGTTCACAGGAACGACTCTTACAATGTGAAAGTCAACTAAGCTTAATCACTAATATTGTCTAGAAGGCTCATGAAATCATCCAACCAAATGCAACTTTAATTGCACATAATAAAGAAAATGAGAGAAGAAGCACTAGACACTTTCACTGCATTCTCCATTCAACCAAAGTTTATCGAATATCTGAAAGCTTTTACGCCACATTATACAATAGCCACAGGAAAAAGGACCAAAGGAAAAAAAAAAAAAAAAACTCTTTTCAAGTATTAGAATGGAGACATGTTAACATGAACACAAGCAAGACGGTGCAAGTTGTAGTTCCCCCCCATGCCCAAGCAGCAGCTGCTCTGTGATGAATCAATGGTTTACTGAGGTGTTTGGGAATGTGGTGGAGGGCCCGGTGGCAGCGGTGGAGGCATACCAGATTGACTACCAGACTGCAATAAGAAATCAATTAGATCCTCTGAGAATTGTATTGACGTTTTCAAAACCAGTTGAGATAAATATACTTGATCAAATTTCTTAAACTTTTGAACAAAATTTGTGAATCATTCAGCAATACCCCAAAATCGGCCCTTTAATGGTTCTACATAACGACCCACATTATTGTTAATTGTTCTAACTTGTATATGCACCCAGACTGAACATGCTGGGAACACAACTTACCATATGTAAGAAGTTACACTAAACTACCTGTGATATTACAACTACAAAGCAACACCTCTATTACCTGATAGGGATTAAACCCCGGCATCATCTGCATCTGTCCAGCTTGTGGTCGGTTGAATGGTCCACCTTGTGGATACATCTGGTTCCCGGTTACATTTGATGGACCTTGCATATTTGGCAGGCTATTAGGAAAGCCCCCTACTTGAGGGGCATTTGTAGATAAGGATCCTGAGTGCATTGGATTCATGCCCATAAAATGGCCTTGTGGCATTGGAGGGACCATCTGGTTCATTGTTCCTTGCATTCCCTTTAAAAAGACAAAAAGCAGGGATAAACCAATAACATTCAACAATTTACAAATTAAATGAAGTGTTAAATACATATAGTTAGAAACTAGGATTCTTTAAATACATTGTCTCAGTCCTTCCAAATTACCAGCGTTCAATAACAGAAAGTAGTTAAAATACTTCTAAGGAATTACTTCAAAACCACTAGAATTTGCATTCAATGTCTATTTAGCAATATGGAACCATGAAACAATCTCAGAAATCATCCCACATTTTGGAATCAAAGTAATAGTGAAATTCAAAAAAAGCTAATAAAATAAATATATAACTCTATCATACCATTGGACCAGGCATTGGCAATGGATGTGATGCAGACATTGATGCAGGCACAGGCAAGGATCCTGGCATAGAAGATGGAATTGGTGAAGCCATACCATGAGGGGGCATTTGTGGAGGGCGAGATAGATGGGGATGGGGGAAATGCGATGGGGGCTGTAGCTGCTGCATATTTGGTGGCATAGGCAAAGGAGGCATTTGCTGAGGGTGCGCTTGGTGTTGCTGTTGCGGCATTTGCTGAGGATTTTGTTGATATCCCTGCTGCTGATTGGCAGCAAGAAGAGATGGATGTGGACCAGGAGGGAGAGGAGGGGCACCTAGAGGCATAGACATTGGAACAGGCTGTTTCTGCTCCCCCTGAGCAGATACATCAAGAGATGGAATTGCTAGTGGCATTGCAGCTCCAACACCAGGAATTGTTCCTTCATTTCGAGTCAATCCAGCAGCAAATGGTCCTGGAGTTGTCGGTGGTTCAGGCACAGGGAAATTACCAGGCAAACGTCCAGCAAGGGCAGAGTTTTGTTCCCCATAACCTGATACACAGACAAAACCTTAGAAAAACTAAACTCAGCTTAAGTTTAAAATCTCATACAACTTTACTAAAACTGATACCATAACTTAAAAACAGATAGAAAATTTTAAGAATAATATTCAAGTTTATAAAAATATCAATTAGCTTAGTGATCAGTCTGCAAGTGCAGAGTCTTACCTTGGTTCTGACCCATGTTAAATTTGTCACGAGCAATGTCACCTGGCCTATTTCTGCACCAAAACTTTGTCGTATGATCGTTGCTACCACTGCATAATATTATTAAGAAAGTTAACTACATGAAGAGGTGGCAGAAGCTCAATAAGTAAATCGAGCCAAAACAAGCTGCAAGTAGTCCAATAATCATTGGTTTGAATCATTTTTCTAGCCGTCCAACATCACAACCTCACAATATCTAGACCTTAATATTTCCAAATTGATAAAAACACATGCTTAAATAAAAATAAAACAATCTATCTGAACCAATATAGGTCATGGAAAAATAGTTTAACAGAAGAAGTTTCCCGTCCAATAATCTCCTTAGACAATTCTTCTTTTTTAAATTCGTAAGGAGAAGGGGGAAGGAAAAATGAAATCTAAATTACCAACAGAATGAGCATCGAAATTGAATTACAGAAAGAAAGCAAAATTGTTAAAGATTGCTTCCATTCCATCAACTATGTTTTTATCCCTTCTTTTGGTACTATACATAAAAGTTGCTTTTCCCTTTGTGCAAATGTTTATCTAAACAATAAATGAGCCATCATGAACTACAAAAGATAATCATAAACAAAATGTCATTTACCTGCAAAGAAGGTATCCAATAGGATGCCATGCAAGATCCCACACACTATTATCATGAGCATTGGTAACTTCAATCTGAGGAGTTTCATGCCTACTCATAAAAATGCAAGATAATTTCAAATTTACAATATCCAATTAAAATATCAAATAGCATTTAAACCAAAAAGGAAGAAGAGTAACAGAGTTGAAAAGATTTCAATGAGAGTATCACTAATCATCTACCTTTGTAGCTTCATTTTACTTGGATAGGACATGACTAAAGAAGATCATAAAACAAATCAATGCTATCAATTCAACATCATCTGATAATTTCATCCCGTTATAAGGACATAGTACTAGTAGAAGTCCATTGACCATTCAATAAAAATTGGGCACACACACACACAAGATGCCAGATTGGAGCACCTGATTCAATTCAGCATCCCAACATCCCAAAAGAAGAAGCCTCCATGATGAGAGAAATCCAGATACACTACAATTCTATGCCATTATTTAAACATTGTTTTGAATGTATTAGTGCTCCCTGCCTACATTATTTTCCTTGGAACTATATAGAGTGGAAGTATATTGAGCATAAATCTATATACACAATACACATAATGGAAACACCAGAGATAAGGGAATAGAATAATTTAACTGTCAAATAATTTTCAGTATGTGGAACTCACCCAACAAGCCAATGGAAAATAGACCCATCAAAACTCCCACTAACAAAGTACTCTTCATGGAATGGATGCCAAGCCAATGCTAGAAAAGGTGGAAAAGAAGATACAAAAAATTAATCTCCCCAGACACATAACAGAATGGAAAGAGTTGGAAATCAGAACAAATGGCCAATTTGAAAGTTAAATTCATTTAGGGCATCTATATATGCCTTTGTCAATTCTGGCACAAGTGAAGTTCTGGTATTAAGAAAAATCTAGTAAATGCATAGTCATTGTCCACATTACCAGTTTAACTTTTATATTTACATTTGTAATTTATTAGGCAGGACTGAACAAAATCTTGTGAGGCTGTTACTAACCAGTCACATCTTTACGGTGTCCACGGAAAGACTCAAGTTCCTTCATAGCTCTAATATCATAAAGCTGGAAATGAGGGGGGAACAAAGGTCAGATGAGAGAAGGAAACAAGTTACCATATTCAAAGTTAGAAAATTAGTTTCCTACCTTAATGATTTGATCCTTTGCAGCAGTTAGCACCCAATTACCATTTTGATTCCATTTAACACAAAGCACTGTGTTTTTGTGGCCATGACTGCAAAACACGTAAACAGCTTGTCAAAGTGAGATAGCATCTGTTTAAGGATTGGAGTTCAGCTGCTTTTGACTTATCAAAAGCATGCCTGGATTAATTGGTCAAAAGCAACCAACAGCTACTCTTGGCATTTTTTTCTTTGGGTGCATAGGAGGGCTCAAGCATGACTAACAGACACAAGATCACAGCAGACCCACTAAATCCTTCAAAGGAATATATGGACAATGTTGAATAAACAACCAAACTGGCTAAATGAATGCTTTAGCCAGTAGCATTCTTGAAGCTGCAAACAAAGCCATAACAAATAATAGCAAACAATGAATTTAATTACTAAGAAACATGATATTGTACTCACAATGAGCAAAGCTCCCTCCCAGTTCTAGCATCCCAGAGTTTTACAAGGTTGTCTTTCCCACCTAAAAAGGGCAAATTAATGGCATTAACCAGGGAAATGACAACTTATTTATTGGATGAAAAATTCACAAAAGACATTTTGGCAGACCTGAAACCAATAGAGATTTTGTAGGATGCCAGTCAACACTCTTAACATCCCAACCATGGCCTGCCTGAGTTCAAAACATGCAGAGAGAGCTCTTAGGTTAAAAAACATGCAACACAATTAGGATAATGTAAAGGTAACCTTATCATGCTATGCAAATGCATATGATGTATTCCATGAAGCAGAAAGTTAATCATGGACCCAGAACACCAAAAGTGGAAGAGGAGAGCGGGAGGGAGAGAAGACCCCAGATTAACAATTTTCTTGCTACCCCTAAGAGAAGTCACAAATAAATTGAAAAGACCTTTTTTATCAAAGCTTAAATCAAAGTAGATCAAGCATAAAAAATATAAATGATCTTTGGTTGCAAACACATATTAAGCTCATAATCAGTCAACGAACAAAAAGCAAAATATATTATTCACGTCCAATAGATGCAAATGCCACTTTTCACTTTCTACACATAATTGCCACATGAGAAATCATTTTTGCTGCAAATGCCAAAACAAGAAAACAACCCAAATTTGAAGCAATGAACTCATTATCATATAAAATGATAGCCCAAGCACATTACCAGTTAATGAACGCTCTTCTTGGCATCGAGCAAAGTCCCAAACTTTAACAGTAGTATCATCAGAGCAAGAACAGAACTTCAAATCTGTCCTACAGAAGCTGTTCAAGAGATGCATTTTGAGATATTTCAAGGATAAATGCTCACAGTGAACATAATTGTGAAGCAAATGAATGTCTACCTTAAGTCACGAACTGATTCTTTATGGGCAGATTTATTAGCCTTAACATTATTCATGTTGCTCTGCCAGTACCTTAAAGTTGATCCCACATTAAAATCCATATTGTGTCAAGGAAAATAGGTCTATCCAACGTATACATTTATGAGGATAAAAATATAAGAGATAGTTTACTTAATTGCACCGCCGTCATCACCAGAGACCATCCAATTGTCATTATGACTCCATACCATCGACCTGATTGCTTGATCATGGGCCTGCACATTAAAGAAGGAATTCCACAAGAATCATCAAGCTGGATTTTATTTCAAACTAAATCTATGAAAGCATCAGGCTATTCTAATAGAGTACCTGAAGTATCATTTCAAAATTAAACGACTGTCCATTCCAAAGAGTGAATTCGCCACTTTGAGAGCCTGTGATTAGACGTCTCCCATTAGGAGTCCACTGAGAATGAAAAAGGGTGAACACAATTTCAGTTAGGTTATTTAAGAATATTTAATGCAATAAGCATAAAGAAAAAAGGAGTAAGTTAAAAAGCATCAGCATGAAGAGTTCGATGCATGTATGTGCATGCCAAAGGACAAACTCTCATGTCATGCTAACTTACCCATGAGAACAGTACAATACAGGTCTCAAAAATATCCAATGAAATAAATCAACAAAAGGTAAATGGATGCCATTAGTTTCTTTTGTGTTTGGTTTTTCTGGAGAAAAAATAAGGATGCCACTAAGGATGAAGAATGAAGGTAAAAAAATGTTAAGGTACTTGATATTTAACACACAAAAACACATGCCAATGCAACAGACAGAAATGTGCACACATGAACACGCTAGAATACCAGCTATAGCTCGTGTAAAATTAACCTACATACCAAGAACCATAGACAACACCACAACAGGTCTCAGAAATGGCCAATTAATAAATCAAAAAAGGCTAATACGTGATTGTTAGTTTCCTGACATTTTCCTTTCCCACCCATGGACTAGCCATTCAAGTTTCATCTGCTTTGACATATTTCAAGAAGCCATTTACTCATTCAGTACTAGTTAAATGGATGATTATTAGTTTCCTTGTGTTCTCTTTTCCCATCTCATGGACTAGCCATTCAAATTTCATCCGATTTGACATCTTTCAAGAACCCACCTACTCATTCAGTACTAGCTATTTATTTTCTATAATTATCTTTACAATGTAAGCCAAAACTGAATATTGAAAAATGCAATTGAAGCAAAGTTACGGCTGCATAAAGAAGCTTGATTAAGCCAGAGTAGATAATAATAGTTAACATCTCAACTTGGAATATGACATTGTTTAACATTTTGAGTAAAAAAAATTCTGAGCTAAAATCTAACAGATGCAGTAATAAGCCAAGAGCTAATCAGAATGATATTCCCTCACACTACAGTCACAGAAATTAAACTTCAAAATGTTCAAATTTTTAGAACGCAAAGAATTAAGGACTATATTCATCCCTTGTTCCTGTTTCTATTTGAAATGATTTCTTGAAACTGGTGCAATTACTCTTTTCCACTCTCTCCTTAAAAATAAATTGTCCATTAAAAAAGTTATGGAACAGCAAAAGTAGATACAAGAAAACATGTAAAAATCTATTCAAAATTCAATCTCATTCTAACGTACCAAAACACGATTAATTGAACAACGATTCTTGTTTAGAGATGTATGAACAAACTTTGCAGCAAAGCTTGTTGATGGATTGTCAGAATAGGCAGTTGTCGGTAACATCTGCACCAAAGATCAAACAATGTGGTAACTGTAGACATTACAAGCAAAGCATGAAGTATAAGCTAATGATTACTTCAGTCAAGCAGGTCTACAAACAAAATAATACGTTTAAGAGTTTTTTCTTCTATTAACAGAATAAAATGTTCAAAAAGAAAATCACTGACATCAATAGCTGCAGCTGGAGTAGGTTGCAATGCAGTCCTGTCTCTTGAATCCCGCTGCCACATACGAATCTGTGGCACAAATAAAATTATAACATGAATACTTAAGTTGTCAACAAAAGATATGCAGATTATTACAAAGAAAGAGTATTGCCTGCATATAGTGGACAACAGTGCTTGTGTAATCAACAGCTCTCCTCTGGGTAAGCTTTCTCATTCTTTTTGCACCAAAACTGTCACCATGAACTGCTACAGCCGTTTGTCAAATAAAAAGTTAGAATTACAAATAGAAACAGATAGCAAAATTTCTAGACCATGCCTCAAAGTTTATGAAAGTAGGGCTTAAAAGGTGGTCAATGCAGAGTCTGATTAGTAGCCACACCTCTCCAATTACTTCTAAATCCATTTTCCCACGATATTAAAAAGGAAACAAGCCTTAATGTATAAATTAACCCTTTCTGTAATAACATGAGACCGATAATGTAAGGACTCTCAACTTACTGTAGAAAAGTGTGACATACAAACAACTGAATCTATGTAAGAGGCTCTCAGTCATTGCCCACCAGCTACAGAGTCACTTTGCGTCAGAAGCCACTGCAGCTCGTTAAAGACTTCGAGCAAGACTATTAACTTCATTTTTCAACATTCATGAATTTTATTACTCTTTTTTCTTTCAATATTCACTAAACTGAAGCAAACATAATGTGCCATATGGTGAATACGACAGAATTTAATTAACCAATAAGTTGTTTCCTTCTTTTCCTTTTGTTCTTAGAGGGAAAAAAGCTTTATCACCTCATCATATACTCTTCTTGTCCTAAATTTTGCAAACAATTAAAACAATCAAGAGCATGGAAGGAACACTGCCTCTATGAGCCTCAAATGCCCGTAAATGCACAATTGGAGCCTTACCATCGTAAGAAGGGGGAGGAGGCCCAGAGGCGGAGGGATGGTGATAATCTCCGGGATTGAGAGTAGTTGAAGACGCGGAAGGCTGTCGCATCATCGGTGGCTGTGGTGGTGGACCCCTGAGGAATTCCCCGCCCGGTTGCTGTTGTTGTTGTTGGTGTTGAGGATCACCGTACATCATCGTCACCCAAATGTAAAAATCCAAACCCTAAAAGCTATAAAATAATTGTAACACAGAGTCAGTTGAGCATTGGGTATAGATTAGATTTAAATGCTGGGGAACTGCTTAGGCTGTGAGTGGCGTTAAACCCTATTTGCCCAAGAGAAGCTCAGTAGCAGCAGAGTCTCTGCAGTGAGCTTTAAAATTCTCATTATATGAATTTATGAAATACAAAGGAAATAAAATTAAAAAGCTAAATAAATTTTTACTTTCAGCATATAATTACAATGACGAGATGGCGTAAACTTCCTTTTTAAACTCCTTTTTAATTATAATTAAAAAAATATAAAATACAAATGAAATAATTTTATTAATTTTTTAATAATATAAATAATGATAAAACACAATTAAAATAATTTTAAAATATTATATTTAATTAATAAAAAAATATAATATATAATTACAATAAATTTAAAAATATAAATTTCTTTTTATCACTAACTCTAAATAATATTATAAATTAAAGATTGAAGTGTAATGCCAAAAAAAATTATCCTCCAACATTTTTTTTTTATTTTTTTTTCACCATCAACTACAAAATTATATTTTATTACCATAATTTTAATATAAAAAATATACAACTTTATCTATGATAGACTTTATTTATGATTTAACAAACAATATTATCTTTATCAACAATCAATTTTTCGTGTAACAGAAAACTTTCAATTGCACCATTTCACTAACAAATTTAAGGGGCACATACTAAACTCATTAACTCTCTTTATTATTTTAGAATCGATCATTTTTAAAATTAAGAACATTAAATTTTTCTTATCCATATTAAATTGATTCATTCAGTATTGAACACTTCAAAATTGTTTCATTAGAAAATTGATAGACTGGTTCTTCCTATATGAAGTCTAATAGGCTGCATTCAAATGGGGTGTAGTGGTGCATGTTGAGCAACTTATCTCATGCTTTCACCTCCTTTTCAAGTTTCAGCTTCACTAGGGGTGGGTGTCTAGAGACAAAAACCAGTTATTGTATTGGAATTGTACTCTTCTAGCATTTAAGGAAAATGAAACATCTTCTAGTGGGTCTGAAAATAACCTTCTCGCTACAAGATAGATATATATATATAACTATAACTTGATTATCCAATGTAAAGTGCAGTAGCACTCGGTTGCAAGGACCCCTAAGAAAAAGAAATGTATCCCTTATTACTAGCCCTACCAGAAAAGAACAGGAACTATGTAATATCCTGCTTTAGCACTAGCTTTCTCCTACTTGTCTAGGAAGGACTTCTCACTCAAAATGCGCAGGAGATTTTAAGATAACTTCTCGCTCACTCTACTCGCCCTCTCCTAAATACTCCCTCCATTTGTCACTTTTAAAACAATTAACTTGTCCAAAATTATCAATCATTTAGAAAAAAAATTAAAATATAATAATTGATATTTTTCAATTTCATTTTTTAATTTCTATTACTTTATAATTTTTCAAAAATCTATCCTATTATTTACTTTATCTCCCATAATCATCTCATGTTTCTGTTAATAGACTAAAGGTAAGAGATGAGATAAAAAGATAATTGAGTATATAATTTAAGGGATTTAAGCGGTGAAAGTTTTAGATCATTTGGAAAAAAACTAATTAATAATACTAAATTTTAATAATCAGTTAAAAATAATGGTAAAATAAACCCACGTTGAATAACAGAAGAGTCAACTTCTAAAGACAAATGATGAGAAAATGGAAACAATGTTATCTCTTCTTTTGTTCCTTTTTAACTATTCTGCATTTGCTTGATCAATTGTCTCTTTGCAGTAAGAGCCTTGTGAAAAGTACGAAACCATGGCTGCAGCCTTGATAGGAGGATCCTTTCTCTCTGCTTTTCTTCAACTTTTGTTCGATCGGATGGCGTCTCCTGAAGTAGTCGACTTCTTCAAGGGTCAAAAACTCGATGATAGGTTGCTCAAGAAGTTGAATATTACATTAAACTCTATTGTGGGCGTGCTTGATGATGCAGAGGAGAAGCAGATCACTAAGCCAGCCGTGAAAAACTGGCTCACCGATCTCAAAGATGCTGCCTATGAAGCCGATGACTTGTTGGATGAGATTGCTTCTGGAGCTCTACAATCGAAGCATGAAGTTGTATCTCCAAGGAAAAAGGTGCGCAATTTCTTCTCTTCTCGTAACCCGTTTAAAAAGGGAGTGGTAACTCAGTTAGAAGAAATTCTGGAGAGACTTGAATACTTGGTAAAACAAAAGGATGCCTTTGGTCTCAGAGAGGGTATTGGAGAAAAACCATCATATAAGATTCCAACAACTTCTTTGGTAGATGAGTCTGGTACTTATGGTAGGGATGATGACAAAGAAGCCATAGTGAAGTTGCTGCTATCAGATGATGGAAATGGGAACAGCACGGGTGTGATTCCCATAGTGGGTATGGGTGGGTTAGGTAAAACTACCCTTGCTCAGCTTGTCTACAGTGATGAGAGAGTAGCAGAATGTTTTCAACTTAAATCATGGGTCTGTGTTTCAGAAGAATTCGATGTTTCCAAAGTAACAAAAGATATTCTTGAGGGGGTCACGCGAAAGAAATGCGACACCCATATTCTAAATCAGCTTCAACTTGAGCTAGAGGAGGTGTTGATGAACAAGAAGTTTTTGCTCATTTTAGATGATGTGTGGAATGATAACTACGCTGATTGGGATATTCTACGAATGCCATTGAAATCTGGTGCAAAAGGAAGCAAAATTATTGTTACAACACGCAATGAAAGCGTAGCACTAGTTATGCGCACTGTTCCAACTCATCATTTAAAGGAATTAAATGCAGATCACTGCTGGTCATTGTTTGCAAAACATGCATTTGATGATGGAAATCCTAATGCACTTCACGACTTAGAAGCAATTGGCAGGGAGATAGTGAGAAAGTGCAAAGGATTACCTTTAGCTGCAAAAACAATGGGGGGCCTCCTACGGTCGAAAACTGATGTTGAGGAATGGGAGAAGGTTTTGAACAGCAAATTGTGGAATTTGACGAGTGACAACATTTTCCCAGCTTTAAGATTAAGCTATCATTATCTCCCATCGCACCTGAAGCAATGTTTTGCTTACTGTGCAATGTTTCCCAAGGATTATAACTTCAAAAAGCAGGAATTAGTCTTTTTGTGGATGGCAGAGGGTCTTCTAGTTCAATCTCAAGGAAACAAGGAGTTGGAGGAAGTAGGTGAAGAATACTTCAATATCCTGGTATCAAGAACGCTGTTTCAGCTATCAACTGGTAATCAATCAGGCTTTGTTATGCATGACCTTATACATGACCTAGCAATACTTGTATCTGGAGAATTTTCCTTCAGATTGGAGGCTGATAATTCATACAAAATTGCTAGGATAGTTCGTCATTTATCGTATACAAGAACAAAACATGATGCTGCTGATAAATTTGAGGCAATCTACGAAGCCAAGTTCTTGCGCACCTTATTCCCTGTGGAATTATCACGGTTGCCTCCTCATAAATGTATTGATAATGAGGTAATGCAAAATTTATTATTGACATTTGGACGCTTGCGAGTGTTGTCTTTATCCCAATATGATAACATAATTGAATTGCCTAACTCTATTGGCAACTTGAGACATTTGCGTTATCTAGATCTTTCCTCAACATCCATAGAAAGGCTACCCGAAGTTGTCAGTAGTCTGTACAATTTGCAAACGTTAATCTTGCATGAATGCAAATACCTTGCTGTTTTACCGGATTCAATTGGCAATTTGAGCAATGTTCGTTATCTGAATCTCTTTCGAACATCAATCAGAAGGTTACCAGAGTCTATGGTTGGTTTATGTAATTTGCGGACTTTAATATTGCAAGGGTGCAGAAACCTCGTTCAATTGCCAACCAATATGGGGAGGTTGATTTGCTTGAATCATCTTGATATTGGAGAAACAAAATTGCAAGAGATGCCCCTAAAAATGGGAAGGTTAACAAAGCTTCAAACGTTGACTGATTTCGTATTGGGGAAGCAAAGTGGGTCTAACATCAAAGAGTTGGGGGAGCTTCAGGACCTACAGGGACAAATGTGCATTAGGAATCTGCAGAATATTGTTGATATTCAAGATGCTTTAGAAGCAAATTTGAAGGCGAAGAGGCACCTCAAGGTGTTGACATTCAGATGGAATGGTGAAACAGAGAATCCAGAGCACGACAGAGAAGTGCTTGAGCAATTACACCCTCAGATCAACTTGGAATGTCTTTACATTTTCGGTTATGGGGGCACAGAATTTCCAAGTTGGGTGGGGTTCTCCTCTTTCTCAAATATTGTCTGCATAGAGCTCAATGGATGCAGAAACTGTACCTCCATACCTCCACTCGGCCAGTTAGCTTCTCTTAAACAACTGTCAATCATAGACTTTCCAAGGTTGGTGGTCATTGGGCCAGAGTTTTATGGAAGTTGCTTGTCCATGCAGAAGCCATTTGGATCCCTGGAAATTTTGAGTTTTGAAAGGATGCTACAATGGCATGAATTGGTTTCTTTTAAAGGTGGAGCTTTCCCTCTTCTTCAAGAGCTTTATGTACGAGAATGTCCCAATCTAAGAAAGGTGGTGCTGTCTGATCACCTTCCATCTCTAACAACACTTAAGGTTGTAGGATGTCAGAAATTACTTGTTGCATCACTTCCAAGTGCCCCAAGAATTAATGAAATGAGGTTATATGACGATTCTCGTGATTGGTTGGTAGAAAAATTGTCTTCTGGCATGCATCGACTCACTATAGGCACCTTCCAGTCCTTAGATACGCTATATTCAATATTAGAAGTTATAACCGAAATGGAGATCGAAATCAGAATAGGATGGATGATGAAAGCTGGTTCTCTGCAGCTAAAAAGGTTACCTTCTGGGCTACATCGACTCACTGTTCGAGGATTCCAGTCCATCGATGCACTAAATTTACTAATGGAGCAAGTGGTTACTTTGTCTGTTACTGTAGATGAAATTGAAATTGAAGAGTGTGATGCTCTCAGGTTTTTACGATTAAACAGTTCCTATCAATGGACGTCCAAGATTCGATACCCTTATCTCACTTGAGAGTCTTGTCGTAAGGATTGAACTTTATCGCCAGTCCTGCTTGAGAGGGCTGTTCTGTCCCTGGCTTAGGGGATGGCCCAAGATTTCTTGGCATCCATATACTAAGGTAAAATTAACAGTTTCTTTATTAGTCTAGTTAAATCATTAAAATCATAGCTCAAGCACGTAGTGAAAATTATTAATTTGTAGAAGTTATGAAATGGAGCCAAGTATCTCTTCTAATTTGTAGATGCATCTTTTGCCTCTTCTCTCTGATTTTCATATGGAATTGCATTCTATTTCCTTGAAATCGCTTATTATATGTCTGATGAGGGAAAAGAAAGAACGATATATGCATACTTCATGAACAAGTTCACTTGGCAAACACCTTGGATTTTATTATTAGGAAATGCTAAATCTTTTGTAGATGCATCTTTCACTCATTTAACATCTTTTGGAAATGCTAAATCTTTTGTTGCTGGGTTTATATGCTTAGAATTGAAGACTAAGATGGTGCCCAGATGGACAAGGTGAAATAGAGGGATCTAATTTGATTCTTTTGGCGTTAGAATTTCAGGTTCTATAAGCCATTCTATGTTGACACTGCTTTTGGACTTGAGCATCATGTGTTCTTGAACTCACAAATCATCAGTAAATGGTTATGGTGAAATTCAATTATGAATGTTGTTCTTCAAAGCAAAAAAAAGTTAGCCTTTAGATTCCAAATTCAATAATTTGGATTCATGTATTTGAATCCATTGATTTAAAATTAGATCAAATGTCTGGTTTGGAAAGCTGAAAAAAGAAAATGAATAAATGTAAGGGAGAATGAAATCCGTCCACAACCCAAAAGAAATTAGAGTGACCCTTGGTTGGACCACAGAGCAAAATTATTACAGTTAAAATGATATAATGGGAAGAGGGTAAAATAAAAAAAGCCCTTCATGTTAATAAACTTTAATCAAGGAAAAAAAAAAGGATTATGTAAAGAATATTTAGTATAGTCAACTTGGGGATCATGGAAATGATGATCTTAATGATGCTGTCAATAGTGCTGAAAGTAATTGTTATGGTAATTAAAGAAATATTATCTTAGACATTATTAGTCATATAAAGATAAATCTAATTAATAATTTTCCTTAAAATTAATCCAGTTGTTCATAATTAGAATATTGAGTAATTTTTAAGTACACTTAAGTACGAAAATTTTGAAATTGAAATTAGCTTGCAAATTGCAATACGGCGGTTGGTGAGAGAGAGGTCTCCGTAGCGCACACAACACATCCGTGTGAATGAATTTTATTTTAAAATTCACAAGAAGAAACAATTTCATACTTTAAAAGGCAAAGGCAAAGGCAAAGGCAAGCCCACCCTCATTCCCAAGCCCAACCCAAAAGGTCAGTTGATTAAGCCTGTGATGTATGCATGCATGCATGCGCATTTAAATAAAATTATATTCTTAGTTAGGCCGCCAATATCAGCTCCTCCACATTTCTCTCTCCAGAAACCCAACAAACACCGAATCCATAAATCAAACAAACAAAGCCCACATTTCTCTCTCTTCCCTTTCCTCTCTGTCCACCTGAAAAGAAATCGAAGGATTTCTAACCATAACAGCTGAATCAGCATCAACAGCTAACAAGAAACACAACACCACCCTTTTAAAATCTTTCTACCCCCACCACCACCACCATTTGGGGTTTTCCGATTATCTCTTTTTCTTTCTCCACCGCCATCATCTTAGAATTTTGTACACTCAGGATTGTTTCTCTTCTTCTTTTCTTCTTCTTCTTCTTCTTTTTTCTTTTTTTGATCTCCATTTTGGTTTTCATTGGTAGCTTCCAAGTTCTGAATTTGAGAATCGCGAAGCTCTTTGCTTTTCATCTTTTTCTATCCCCAAATTTTGAGGTCAAGATTGTTTCGATCTTGATCTATCAAAAACCCTTTTGTTTGTTTCCCTTAAAGGTGAGAGGAAAACTCTCAATTCCTTTCATTTTTCTCGTTTTGTGACCTGAGTTGATGGCCGAATTCGAAAATAACATGGACTTCACGGGCAAATCCAAGTCTACCACCATCGCCTCCTCTTTCTTTAATCGTTCTATTACAATTCACTCATCAAAATCATCCCCCAAAGAATTTGTTCAATCCCCCTCCAGATTCTTCAATTCCTTTGAACCCATGAAAGGGAAGGTTCAGAGGCTTAGCAATATCTTCGAATCGTCGAAATCCCACAAGTCAATTCTCCACGGATCCCAATCACAATCGCTAACGCTAGCGAGCAAGCTTAAGCCTGTGAAATCGATGGGACCTGAATATAATAGGTATACTTTTGGGTTCGCCAATTCTAGGATTCGACTGCCAGGTACCTCGGATCGGATTGTGGTTTATTTTACCAGTCTACGAGGGATTCGAAGGACGTTTGAGGATTGTTATGCTGTTAGGATGATATTTAGAGGGTTTAGAATGTGGATTGATGAGAGGGATATTTCCATGGATTCAGCTTACAAGAATGAGTTGGAAAGTGTGTTGGGAGAGGGTAATGTGAGCTTACCACAAGTATTTATAAGGGGAAAGCATGTGGGTGGTGCTGAAGTGATTAAGCAAATGTATGAGACTGGCGAATTGGCCGACGTTCTTGATGGTTTCCCGAGAAGACAGCCTGGGTTTGTTTGTGAAGCGTGCGGTGATATGAGATTTGTACCATGTGGAAATTGTAGTGGCAGTAGGAAGATTTTTGATGAAGAGGAAGATGTGCTCAAGAGGTGCTTTATATGCAATGAGAATGGACTGATTCGGTGTCCTGATTGCTGTTCATGATTTCCCTGCAGCACATAGTTGATGATTTGTTGTGTTGGTTTCAGATGTTCTGTTGATGTATGCATGGATGTGGATATTGTATTAAAGGTTGAATTCAAAGTGCTCTTTGGACTCATGGACTTTGCTTTTTCTCATTTCTAAATGTGTGATCATCGGTTAGGGGGTCGATGTTCATTGTTCTGTGAAGATTGTTATGAGAAATAATAGTCTGTTGTATCAAAACACCATATTTGATTGCGTGTTTTGGTAGTATTGTGCACAAGGGAGTTTCTCCTTTATGGCAATGTAAATATTTAGTCCTCAAATGGTGGATAATAATGAGAATGGTGGTGTTATCTTTCCCTAATTGATTCAATTATATTTCCTTCAGTTGTTGATAATTTTGATTTTTTTTATATTTGTCATATTCCAAGTAAAATACTGTTGCTGTTTCCAAGAATGGATTCATGTGGCACACTAAACAGAATGGCTTAGATCATCTTTCTGCTACCTTTTCTTTTCCTGTTAGTTTTGTTTTTCTTTTTCCAATTTGATAGAGTAGAATTAGTGTCTCATCCTAGATGATAATGAAGTGAAGTGACTTGTGAATTTGATTTTGTGAGTTGATTATACTTTTGCACTTGTTGATGTTTCTAGTTTTTAATGGTAAGTAAATGTAGGTGTTTTAGGTCCATATCGTCTTTGGAATTGTGGATTCCTGGAGTTTTCTTTTATCTCATGATGCCATAACAGAGCTCGAATGAAGATTAACAAGAAGGGGGTGGCTTGTTATGCAATAGAGTTAATTATGAACTAAATCATTTATGGAGCATTTATATTTTTCAGTTTTTTCCTTTATGATTTTATCATCAATTGCCGCTGTTTTATTCCTCGATCTTTAAGGTTGATGATATTTTGTATCATTCTTGAGGATCTTTTGCTAATTTTTGTCCTCACCAAGTCTTGAAGATTTTTTGATTTCTTTTTTTTTTTTTTCATAAATTTATTGCAGTACTGTTTCATTGGTTTCGGAACTTATTTTGTCCATGAATTGAGCGTGTTACCAAGTCTTTGATGCAAGGAAACTACCGTTTGTTTTTCAAATTCAAGTTATTATGCATCTGGAATACATATATATATATATATTTATCGAAATGGTTTCTTGGGTGGGTTGGTGGCATCCTCTCTCATTCTATATTTGGTCGACTTGTACCTATCTGAAGTTCTGAACTTCTCTACTGATATATGAATAGATTGACCACCTTACCTATTCTTGAACCAGTAATGTTCTATAATGAATTTAAGGGTGGCCTTAGTGCCTCTTTCTTCTTCAAATATTCTATGGCCCAACTCAGTAAATTCTCCATCTTGGCTCTTGCATTGAATTACTACTTTTAGAAAGGCACACCTGATGAGTTGGTGCTTGTAAATAAAATGAATTGTCAATCTAATTTCGTGATTGCTACAACAGCTTGCCACATAAACTTGTACAGTTTTACATGATTATGGATATGGGAAATTTTTACCCACATTTGGGTATATACATTCTAGTAATAAAAGAAAAGTCATCATACTATAATTTGTATAGAAGACTTGTAATATTGAGTAAGATTTATCATGAATTTGAATAATTTATAACCTACAACATGGATGATTATATATATATCTAGGCGTTGAAAATAATGCCCAGAATTCGGAACAAAAAAAAAGATCTATAGATGAGAAAATGCTACAATATAATAATCAAGAAAGCTGCAAATGCTGATCTAAACAATGCGTCTCTGAGGAACATGGTTTGGTTTAAGGCTAATAACAATGTTTATAATTATAATAACACAGTTGCCAACGAACCAGCATTTTTAGTGTATTTGGGCTGCTCAACCTGATTACATTTGAATTATGCTTAGTAACTATGAAAGTTCACAAACTATCCACAAAAATCTTCAAAAGGGCAATTCTAAGATTCCATGTAAACAAGGACGGGGACTGTATAGCAGTATACAAAAATAGCAATAGCAGCAGGCTAAACATTTGTTCTTATTATGCATCTTCCAGCTGATGGAAATTGTGTTTCTGGCTTAACTATTGAGTAAGAGGAACGCATTCCAGCTCGATCTCTAGCACCCCTCTCTCTACATTTTGTAGCCTGAGGCTTATGTCTTGTTTTACCATTCCGTCTATTAAGGTGATCACACCATCTTGCACTAGAGTGTTATCCTTGCTGGCTACCCACTTGCCGAGCTGCGTTGACTCAGTCACACTGGAGGTTTCATAGGCTTTGGCAGCAGCAACCAGAGGTTGAATGTCTATCTCAGCCTCGCCCATAAAGTCATCAGTAGAAAATGTATCTTTATCATACACAAGCTGCAGGTTAAAAGTTAATTCAAAACAGGCATTACTTTTTTTCCAATACCAGAGTCATAAAAACTGCTGTTCATTTCTTCAATATAAAGTACACATAATATACACAATATGTACAGAGATGGATGGTTCAATCGGCATTTTCATAGTTTCTGTTTTAATTCCAGGGTAGACAAAGACAACTCACCAACTTTAGAGGAGGAATCTGTTCTGGGATTGACAACATTAGACTCTCATTCCAAACTGGATTCAGGTTGTTCTTTATGACGCGAGTTCTCACAGACTGGAACAAGAATTAATAAAGAGTATAGATTAAGAACACAGTTGCCTTCATTTCAGTTAATATCATAATTATAATGCTAATGATATTATGAAGAGAAGAGGCTTACTTGGTGGCCCAGGGCAATGATGACATACGGATCACTACTTACCACATCTCGTATAGCTAGATTAGTTCCTCTTACCACATTAACCTTGATTAGTCCAATAAATTCAACCATTCCTGCCTATAAACAGCACATTTCTAGTGACTAGATCCAGTGAATGAAATTTTATTTCCCAGTAAATCATCAAGGGGTGGCAAAGGTGAAAATTCATGGTCTGATAAAAGTATTGTTAATAAGGTAGGAAATCATTACCATAGAAGAGCTCTTTTTTGGGTACTTGTACTCAGCTTCTTTTCTTGCCCAGCTGTTACGCAGTGCATTCCCAATACGATGCCTTGTTGCTTGCTTGTCGAAGGGCTTCTTCTCTTGGGAGGAACTGGTTTGAGAAGATGACGAAGTTCTTTGGGGCCGATGAGAGCTTGTCACGTTATCACTAGTGCCCAAAAATTGTAGAAGCTCATATTTTCTCCTGAGTATTCAGAGTAAAATCCTGATTTAGAATAGGATAGTTAAGGTGAATGATCATTCCTGTACTTGCTCGCACTACCTAATGAATTCTACTCGCTCCTCTATAGAGGCATCTGGCTTTGGTTTTCTGCATTCATCTGGAAGGCAAGCTTCATACTTCTTGTTTGCTGCAATATTGCCACCCAATTCAATGAAACAACTCACTTGTTCATCTGTCCATTCATCTAGCTTGATTGATAGAACCTGGCATAAGATGAGGACCAAATTAGAGCATCAAACTGCAAAATAAATAATGCTGCATAAAACTTTTCAAAATTTTGTAATTCTAATCAATCACCCACATAAGGTGAAAAAAGTAATAGAATACAAAGAATTGAGGCAACTCTCCTTTAGTTTACAGTATGAAATCACAGTAGCACAATATTAAACAATCTGTGATTCTGAAGCAGGATAAGGAGTGAAATTGCAAAAATAACACCTTTGATATATGTACTCCAAGGCTTCTATGAACACCAGAACACTTGATACAAATATATACTCCGTGACTTAAGGACCTGATGCATACCAAACAACTCGGTCAAAAGAAAAATAGTCAATGTGATATCCAGCCAACAGCCACAAAAAAAAAATCTCATGAACATGAACTCATCTTTCATTGAGCAAATAAAGCTAGATGGAGAAAAAAGAATCAAAATAACAAAACAAAAAACTTTTTGTTCAATCTGAAAAACTTACACCCATTTTGGGTCTGGTGACCCACAATCTGCACAAATCTTATTGCCTGGTTGATTCAGCAGTTTCTCCAGTTTTCGCTGTGGACCTGGTTAATGAAGTAGACAAGATTACCTTGTATCTGCCAGACAAGCTTTCAGAATAGGGCAAAAGGAGGTAACATTTTAGCAGAAAACCACATTGGGCAACTAAGAAATGACCCTACGCTATAAGTTTCAGAGCTGGCAAATACCACACTACAGCTCACTTTTATATATCCCATCGAACTCCATGAGGAAGGCCATTTAAAAATGAAGAGTTTTCAAGAGGAAATTTAGATTACCAGGAACCTTGTTCCGATCCTTCCTGCTCCAACTGTGTTTCTCTGGAAATAAGTAATCTTGCATGCTACCATAAGCTCCTATGAAAGCAATGTATTTAATCAAAAAACAAAAACCCAAGTTTGCATCAAACATACAGCAAACATTTTTAGAATGATTATTACAATATCATAAATGAAGAATTACCGAAAGTAATTAATCATGTCAAAAAGAAGAGGTTTCAAAATCATTTAATTTTAGAACTAATACATATTAAGACTTAAACAAATTTATCCATTCTAAGGTTATTAAAAGTTCAGAATAAACTCTCAAGAACAGGCCTATGATCATTGCATCTGGCTACCCAAATCACACAACAATAATTTAGTTTCTGAATAAGCCTCATGATAACATCTCACCATGATAGGTTTATAAACGTGTCAGAGGGCCATATGAATCTAAGTTTTGTCATTTCATTGAGGGCAGAAAGGAGGAAAAAAGAAGGCATTTTTCTCATATACTTAAATACAAATGGAAAAATGCCAAATGATAAGAAACATTACCATCAGAATTCTCCTGTCGCACAGACATTTCCATCCGTCAAAAAAGTAAGAAAACTTGAATCACCAACGGCTGCTGGCCATTTATTACTCCCTCCTTCTCCTCCTCCTCCTCTGCATGAAATGAAAAGGGTATGAATTACTCACAAATATATAGCATATTTAGTTCAATAAAATAAGAAATGTGAACAACAATCGACTGCACCAATCACTCAACAACAAAAAGAGATAATTGAAAAAAAAAGGCTTCCCTTACATATTCAACAAAGAATCTGAATTGATGGGAAAAGGGGCTTGATCAGTTGCTCCCCTGCATCAGAGATATCGTATTAAAAGAGAAAGAAAATAAATTCAAATCAGCAGTAAGTTGACAAAATAATGTGAGCCAAAAAGGGTTATTACAAAATAGAACAAGAAAGAAAAAAGCAATGAAATTTGGGAATTATCTGGCTGGACAGGAAATGGATAATTTCACCAGAAAAAAAAAGGGACGGATAAAACACAAATGGCCAGTTAAAAATGAGTTCTGTTGGTTTAGGCAACAGAAGGAAAGAATGAAAAGGAATGAAATGGCTATGATTAGAAGAAGAATAATGTTCCAATGATTAATTCTTTTTTAAAATAAGAATATTCTAAATGTATAAATAAAACTATAAATTCATTAAAAAAAACTATAAATATGTACAAATTTAAAATACAAAAAATATTAAATTACAATATAAAATAAAATAGTAAATAATCTGCACTAATAAAATCACTAATTTATTCAAGGTTACTTTATTTATTAAAATTTAAAAAAAAAAAAAAAAAAAAAAAAGATATGTGATTCAGCTGCATCCCACTCTTCATTTTTCTTAAAAAAAAAAATGAAAAGAAAACTAAATTCCTTTTTGTGCCACTTGGAACTGGAAGAATGAATTTGTTGAGGTGTGCAGCTGCATTCACTTCTCTGGGCCCTGCGAGTCCGTTACATTTGTTTGCATTGGCTTGCCGAACTTTGCTGGTTTTTTATTAAAGTGTGTACATATTATTTTTCCTCAAAGGCTTGAAAAAACTTTCTACTGGGAAGAGATGAGAGAAAAATAATGTGTTGGTAGACTGGATTACTGCAGAAGCAATAAAATGGGCAGCTTGATTGCCTTGGTGTCGCAAATGGAGAAAGGTGACAGAATGAAGATCATTTGCAAGCTCATGAATGTCCCTGGATTATACCATGGATGTCGACTGAATGAGGACACTAGTCACCTTACAATAACATTCTGGTATCTTTTAGCCCGAGCATGGAAGATTGTTTCTTTACATGCGATAGCTTCCAAGATTAAGGGATCGAAAATGGCAATAATTCTCCTACAGGTCCAGCTCAAGAGATGATCTGAATGATCCGGGGTTATAGCGGCAATTGAACCAAAAGTTTTTCTTAACCGCCTGCGGTGGAGGTATGTATATAAGAATCACATTGTGTTATTTGTTTATTTCACCAATAATTACCAAGTGTATCAAACTTGTACTTTCAAATAATGAGAGCTCTTGATCTAAATACTAAAGATATTTAAGTCTGTCTACGTTATTAAGATGAATAACTATAATTTTCTTTTAATTTCAAAATAACAAAGCCTCATCTCAAATTGATAGTTAGAGATAAAGAACGATTAAATATGTTGAATTAAAATTTTAAATTATATCCTTTTATGTCTGTATATATAAATTCTAATTCAAACCTAGGGTTTCATGACTTTCTAGAAATGGACCCGAAGGCCCATTGCTTTAGTGGCATATAAGCTAGTCTATGATGACTGCACGTTCACCATTAAGTTTCAAAGTCAACCCGTGTGGAGTGGGGATAGCAGAACAGGTCTTCTTGAATCGTGTATCTTCAATTGCTTCTCTGTCTGTTTTCCTTGATCGGTCACCATGATTTCGAGGTCTCATGGAACCTCATCTGAACCAGAACATGATAATACCAACACCTTCGTCCATGACTTGATGATGGAAGAAACAGGGGATGAATTCTTTCAACCCAACAACAATCATCGATATCACCATCGAAGAGACACCAAGGTATATGCATATCAATTTCTTTTCTTTCTTTCCGGCATCAATAGGGATCAGATTAACAATTTTATCTCTGAACAATCCAATTTTAGGATCATAAAGAATTGGGATGGATCTTCATTCTCGCAAACCTCCTGCTAGAGATCCTGGTGCTGGCTTTTGACCAAATGGCCTTGCCGAATCAGCCTCGATATGGTTTGATAGTTTGGGGACTGTGTTCGGCAGTCATGTTTGTCTGCATCGCTGAGCTCATTTTTAAGGGAATGATCAAGGAAAAGCTAAGTATATTGCAATGCTTGAAATCTCTGCTTCCTTTTTCTTCTCCTGGTGGTAAGAAACCTTATGGCTTCGTGGATGCTTTGATCCTACTTGGTGCCAAGGTTCAAATGGCTTTGGCGAGCATTGGATATGCATATTTGCATCAAGGTAAAGAGAATCCAATCAAAATTTCTCTCGTATCCATTATTTTCACGGTATGTTATGCCTTTTCTAAATTACATAAGAACCGGAATGAAGCAAATCTTCTTCCGGTTAGACAGGAGAATTAAAGATGGTTTGAAGATGGTTCGGCAATTGCATAAACTATGAGCACTATACTTGTTCATTTCATGTCATTCTTTAATTTTTATCTACAGCTCCTACTGTACCAAACACAGATTCTATTATTGTCTTAAAAAAACTTCATCATTTATGCCGTGTTTGATATTGACATTAATATTGATATTGATGCGAGATTTGTTTCAGTTGGAGTGAATAGCAAAAGAAAAATAACTAACTTAATCAATTATCAGAAAGTTAGCATATTCAGTTTATTTGGTTGGTATTTTTTTTCAATTTCCTAGGAACTTAAGGAAATTAGTTCCTTGAAATTATGTAACTTCCAAAGAAATTAATGGTGACTTTGAACCAAACAAAACCTAAGATTTAGTTGTTGCTATTGACTGCTATTTGAGTTAATTTGTACAGATACCATTACTGTTGCTAGGTGTAGGGAAGAATGCAGTCTCTTGTTCTGGTTAATTACATTTTATACTAAAGGTTATCATATTTCTGTTAAGTAATTTTTAAAGATAATGTTACTATCTTTGTCTATATCATTCCCTTTTTTGCTTTTAATATTTTCAATAATGGCTTCATTGAAGATATTAACAAGGAAAAAGGTATAATAACGCTCAGAATGATTGAAAAAGAGACAGAGACAGAGAGAATGTTCTGAAGCTGAAACTAAAGCTGTTTAAAGTCCTTCCCAGTTGCAGGCAGAAAGAGAGACTTATGAGTGCATTGCCTCACAGTCTCAGATAGGAAGAGTTAGAGGATGCAGTGTCTAACCTGCAAGCAAATGGGATATGGCAGGCTAGTATTTTGGGAATGTTGATGGATCACATGCTAGCTGTGAACAACAAATTATAGGATACTACTCTCACACAAATGCTTAAGCTTTTCTTTTTTCTGAAAAAAACATTTATAAAATGACCCACAGACACACATATCATGACATTTCCAAACCCCCAGAGAATTCTCTCATCTTAGTTAAATTTTTGCCCTGCATTACTTATGCCCATCCTCTGGGATGGGAATTAGTTTACCGGAAAGTTTATTTTTTAGAATCTAATTTAATTAAATTAGAAAAAAATAAGTTTTTTTTTATTAAATAAAATAATATTTTTAACTTTTTAAAAAGTTAAATAAAAATGTTAATCAAATTAACGTTTTTGAAAATTTGAAATTCTCTGATTAAATTATCTCAACCAAATAAGGCGTTAGTGGGATAAAAAGTGAAATGATAAAATCTTTTCAATTCCTTCACCACTGATATTAAAATTTAATTTTGAAAAATCAAATTATTAGTTACATTACATTTATATTACAGCTTATTATAGTATAATTTTTCAATTTGAAGTTTTGTTTTTATGAATGTGTGTCACTATAGTCAAGTTTGATATTATTGTTAAAATTAGCATTAGAAATATTTTTAAATATGTTAATTAAAATTATAAAATTAAATTTATTATATTTCTAAAATATGGTTGATGACTAATATATTGATTATTTTGTTTTTTTTTTTCTAATAATTTTTAACTCAATTATCATCCAAGAATTTTGAAGGATCAATCTGAATGAGAATAATGCACTACAAGACAATATGTTAAACTATGTATGAATTATCTATAAATTATGATAAAAAATAAAAATATAAAATTACCTATGAATTTATCGTGGAAATCAAATTTTCAGTAATACCTACAAATCAATTCTATAAATAATCTGTTGATAATATTTTTTTTTTTTTTAAAAAAGAAGAAAATTGATTATCATACTTTAGTGAAAGGAAAGAAGAGCTGGATTTCCTATAAAATGCGAGCTCCTTTGCAACTTATGCCTAATTCTTCTCCAAGGCAAGGAGCCTTTTTTAATCCCATTAGTTGTTAAAATGAGAATTAATAAAATTAATTTCAAAATTAAAAATAAATTAAGAAGTTAATATAAAATAAAAAAATTCTTAATTGAAAATCAAATTTAATATTAAATTAGTAAAATATAGAACACAAAGACTTTTTAAAAAATCATCCAGCAATATTGAACTTTTCAAGAAGTCACCCTTAGTACTGCTCTCTAAGTTCAAACACGTTTAATTTTATAGTTCTAATAAAATTCGGTGTTTAATACGGTATGATGGCACCCTTTCTGTTAGTAATTTTTATCGGCGGTTTCGTAGGTGATATATATCGTTACAAAAGCATCTACAGAGCCGCCGTTTCTGATTATCTATGGAAACTTTTGTAGGTATAGTTTAGCCTCGAGATGATATTGAATCAAATATTTTTAAATATTCAATTCGATCGAATCCTAATAGAATATGAATTTAGATAATTATAATCGAATTTGAAATGAATTTAGATTTTAAAAATAATATCCGTTGCAGATTCGAATTGGATTCGATTTTATGTAGATTTACCTACTATCCGAATCTATTTATATAAATAATTAATTTAATATAAAAATTATATTTTATAATAATATTTATAAATTTTTTTATATATTTTTATTTAAAAATTTAAATTTAAATATTCTTTGAAAATATTAAATTTTTTAAATAAAAATTATTAATAAAAAATATATTTTATATAAATTATTAATTAAAATTTATAAAATAATTAAATTTGAAATGAATTTAAATAATTTAAATTAATTTTTAATTGAATTTAAACGAATTTAAATATTACTAATATAAATAAATCGAATTTGAATACGAATAATTTAATTTTTTAAATTCAGATAGTTTAATTTTCATAGATATTCTTATCTGTTTACGTCCCTAGTTTAGCCCATCAAAATTAGTATTTGGATTAAAATTCCTAAAGACAAAGGTAGAGGTGTAAAAGAAATTTGAAGATGACATATTTAAATAATTTTTATATATATATATAAAAAACAAAGCCGAAACTGACGGAAAATTCAGGGAGACGTTTCCTCGGCCTTAAAGCCCTTCCTTTTATTAAGCTGTGAACTGAAACTCCCACTTCGCTCACTCCGCAGCTCCTTACTTCCACTTCCACTTCCAACAATGTCATCAATGGAGTCTCTCATCCTCAAGCTCCATGAAATCTCTGCCGTTAAATTTGGCAACTTCAAGCTTAAATCTGGCATCTCCTCCCCAATATACATCGACCTCCGCCTCATCATCTCCTACCCTTCCCTACTCAGCCACATCTCCCAAACCCTAATCTCCTCCGTCTCTTCCTCCTCCTCCTTTGACCTTATCTGCGGCGTCCCTTACACCGCCCTCCCTATCGCCACCTGCGTCTCCCTCTCTAATGGCATCCCCATGGTCATGCGCCGCAAGGAAGTTAAAGACTACGGCACCTCTAAGGCCATTGAAGGCGTCTTCCAGAGTGGCCAAACTTGCCTTATTGTCGAAGATCTCGTCACCAGCGGCACCTCCGTTCTCGAGACCGCCGCTCCTTTGCGTGCGGCGGGATTGAACGTCAGCGATGCTGTCGTTTTAATAGATAGGGAACAAGGCGGGAGGGAGAATTTGGAGGTGAATGGAATTAAACTGCATTCGATTATTAAGTTGAGTGAGATGGTTAGGGTCTTGAGGGAGAAGGGGAAGTTGGATGAGGAAATGGAAAGAATCGTGATGAAGTTTCTGGAGGAGAATAGGAAGGTGGCAGCTCCAGCCATGGCTAAAGTTAGGACTAAGGCTTTGAAATTTGAAGAGAGAGCAAAGTTGGCGAAGAATCCAACAGGGAAGAGACTATTTGAATTGATGGTCAAGAAGGAGAGTAATTTGTGTTTGGCTGCTGATGTTGGGACTGCTGCTGAGTTGCTCGACCTTGCTGAGAAGGCGAGTGTTTTCTGTAAACTTTTTTCTTTCCTGGAAAATTTTCAGTTTCTTCGAAAAAGAGGAAAGAGTTGCCTGAAAATGTCTAGACCCATAAAGTTCCGTTACTTTTCCTCTTAGGCTAACTTAATTTTTATCTTTATGTAGGTTGGACCAGAGATTTGCATGTTGAAAACCCATGTTGATATATTTCCTGATTTCACCCCAGATTTTGGTTCAAGGCTTCGCGCGGTATGTTTCTACATCACCTAATATTTCAAGTTTGCAGCTTTTGAGGGTTCGTTATGTTATTGTTGTTGTTATTATTTATTATTAATTTAGCACACGTTATATGGAGATTGAGTTTATTTGGTTCCCTAGAACGTACAACATTCAACTACCTGAAATCAACTTTTTTTTACATTATATATCCTGTAATGATGAGAGAATAGTTCTGGAAACTATTGTTGTTGATCCATAATTGTTATGACAGAATGGAGACAGGCATTCATACTTTAGTTAGTGCTTGATTGTTTATGAAGTTTGGTTAGATCAATATTTATGCAAAAATGGTTTACCGATATGCCTATAATTTTTAGGTACCTTAAAATAAGGCATTTGAAACTTGAAAAGAATACCAATTCTTGTAGATCCATATAGTTCACAACTAGTTTGAGATTAAGGCCTGTTGTTGTTGTTGTAGTATTAAGTTGCTGGAACCTGGAAGCTTTCTTACTCTCTTTATTTGGCACTTCTAGAAATGTCACATTTTAAAGTTTGTGTATTGCTAACTTCTAGTTGCTTGTCTTGGATACTGAAGATCGCAGATAAATATAATTTCGTAATTTTTGAAGATCGCAAGTTTGCCGACATTGGCAACACTGTGACTATGCAGTATGAAGGGTGAGACCCAACTGCCACATGGCTTTAGCTTTTTACTGTTTATTTTTCCTTTTTCCTTTTTCCTTTAGTAATAAGTGCCCACGCACATGCCTGAGACATCCTTGTCTTTGCTCGGCAGGGGCATCTTTCATATTCTGGATTGGGCTGATATTGTTAATGCTCACATTATTTCTGGTCCTGGAATTGTGGATGGATTGAAATTGAAGGTTTGACACATAGCTGTGCTATTTTTCACTACATCTATACTAGAGGATTCTACCTGATTCATATCTATTCTTGAATTCTTTTTAGGGTCTGCCTCGTGGTAGGGGCTTGTTGTTGCTTGCAGAAATGAGTTCAGCTGGTAACTTTGCCACTGGAGATTACACAGCTGCAGCAGTAAAAATTGCTGAAGAACATTCAGATTTTGTCATTGGTTTCATCTCAGTTAATCCAGCATCATGGTCAGGTGCACCAGTAAACCCAGCATTTATTCAGGCAACCCCAGGAGTTCAAAAGGTGACTGGGGGAGATGCTCTTGGCCAGCAATACAACACTCCATATTCTGTAAGTTAACTGAAATTGCTTCTGACAACTTTCTATTCCTTTCTTAAGTTGTAGCACTACTTTATTTTTCACTACTTTCCGCCTTTTCCAATGATTTACATCAGCAAAGTATGTTAGTCTTGGCTTTGTTGTAGCTTTTCTATAACTGTGGGACATGATTTTCCAGGTGATCTATGATAGGGGTAGTGACATCATCATTGTGGGCCGGGGGATTATAAAGGCAGCAGATCCGGCAGAAGCAGCCCGTGAATATCGACTTCAAGGATGGGATGCCTACCTAGCTAAGTGCACTTGAGGCTGCAGTGGGTCTGCTTCCCTCTGCTTTAATGCTCAAAATGGTTTTTGTTTGATTAACAGATGAGCCATTTGTTGTTTAATTTTCAACTACATGATCTCGGGATATCATACAAACTTGATAACAGGTTTTGAACATCCCTTGTCTCTGGTCTTTTTAAGGCTTTGATATTTATATACGAGGCGGCGACGAAGGCTGTTTGTCAACATTTTGAATTCTTCTGGAATGTGTGAAAGCTTTCTAACGTCCCATTGAACCCTAAATACAGGGAATAAATCAATGAAAATAAGTTGACAATGCTCAGTTGAATCCATAATTTTATTTGATGTAACTTTGTGTTGCTGTCATGATTGTCTAAAAGCAGCTAATATGGCAGTCCGTATGCGTAGCGACATGGCTTAAGCATTTCATTAATATAAAAGTTGAATTTTATTTGATATGTAAAATAGCGACACTGTATTTGATTTAGAATTTTACTTGTTTTTATGTTTTCAACTGGACAGTCTTGTTTTGGTTTTAACTCCTAATCTATCAAAGTATTCTTAATGAGATTTGAGCCATGAGAAATGAAACGTCTCAAGCATTTTATCCACGTCGCGTCCTTTAAATCTCATCAAAGAGAAGGAAGGAAGCTTCTGGGTTTTGTTCATTAATTTTACTTATAACTAAAGATTAAAAGTAGCATGCATTTTCGCTTAAATTTGATTTAAATTAAAGAAAATTTATTGATTAATATGCGTGCATGAAGCCAAATATAAGATAAATTATATAATAAATAGGTGATTTCATATTAGCATTTGACATAAACTAATAGGAAAGTGGCAACTCAATAATTATGTTATTTTATTTTTTAGTAGTTATTCTTTGTGAAACCCACTATTAGTTGTTGAATTCACTTTTATTCACACATCTTTCTTTAATTGGATTGTCATTTTGCGTTGATTGATAGAGCCACTGCTATATTGTCATTCTTAGGCTTAGAGGCCTAAACCCAAGTCTCTACAGCAGAAAGAAACCGTTGCCCCAAATACAGAAGCGTGAAAATAAAGCCACTGCGCTTTCTCAAAACCTTCTGTAAAAGAACCATAACGAGAACATATGAAAATTCTTGAATTTACAACGCTCAAAGTCAATCGCAATATCCCACCAATGAGTTTTGAAGTCATCGATAAAACTGATGGGTTTTGAACTTGGACCTAATTAAAGTCTATTATTAAAAATAAAAAAATCAACCGCATCGTCAAATAATCATCTTATCAGTCTTCAACTATTGACAACATTTTTTCACGTTTCTTCCATGCTATGCAGTGGCGTGAGTTACATGTATGATTGGAGAATGTACCAAGCGGTGCTTCAAAGGTTAAAATATTACGCGTGTAAAGTAACAGAAGCCCACAATCCAAGTCTATCTATGCACTTCTCTTTTTTAAGAGGTAAGAGTCGAGCTGCAACATGAGGACTTCCCATCTACCCACTTGAAGAAACTAAAAGCAAAATTTCAAGTAGATGGCTCCACGATAAGTTCATGCATTAACTAATTCAACGCACACATTTGTGGTCCATGAATTGCTACATATGGCAGTGCAGAATAGCACATCTAAATCTAATTAAATATTATCGCTGCAGGCATAAACGCGTCATGTCTCCCATTCATGTATTTGGTGCATGGACAAGCAAAGAGAGTTTGCCTTCTTACAACTCAAAGAATACATGATCAGAAGACTCGTCACACTGCAAAACCAATTTACTACCTCTGGTTACTCAACAGAATGGAAAGATATCACCTCACTGCTCTTTCCAAATCCTACCAGTCACCCTAAGCTTCAATTCCTTCCGGTCTCCACCAGAGAAGAAAAGAGCCATGTTTCGCTGAATGATGAGACCATCAAAACTGTCACGCACCTTTCTGTGGCTGTCCCTTATGCTCCTAGGCACTCCTTGCCATATCATCTTCCTTCCATTCCCACCCACTTCCAGGCTGTAGCTATAGTTCTTTGCTTCATTGTCATCACCCATAAACCTCAAGAATGCTATGTAGACAGGGGCCATACCCAGCTGGAAAGCTTCGAAATGTAGACAAAAATATTGACCAAAGCAGCTAAAAACCTACAATTAAAGAGGGAGAGAAGGAAAAAAATGGGGACAAACTAGTCATTATGTAGTCATGAAAACTTTTGCAAAAGTTCACTCTAGAAGAAATCAGCATGATATGTCAACAGGTGGAGCTATGAAGACTTAATCTACATAATGACTCAATGAGGCTTGTTAGTAAAAAGGTGCAACGTTTATGAGGCATGGATTTACAGGTACATTATTAATGTTAATTGGATCTACATGAAAAATTCTTTTCTGAGGTGCATAAAAAAAGGTATTGCCCTTCATCTGTTCACGATCAAGGGGGGATCCAAAAACTAACAAGAGAATCAAGCACAAACCAGAACAATACCGTTAGCATCCATGTTGCATTCTCAACTTCATGTGGATTCGATTTGACATATCGATGATTGAAAGTGCTACCATTATGCATGTCAACTTTGTGATCATCCTTCAAGTGGGCAACCAGATAAGGAATATCACCTATCACTGTGCATTCTGATCCAGCATAGGGGCAGTTATATGGTCTAAAAACACACTGTGATTCATGTTTTAACTTGCTGTAGTATGGGTATATGCCCATGCACCCGAAACTCTGATATTTACACGGAAGTTCAAGAGATGCTGCAACCTTCTCTAATGCAAGACATCTGATGTTACCAAGTTCATGCCTGCAGGTGGGGCACCGATTATGAACCCTGGGTTTGCAGCCAGAACATAATGTATGACCATTTGAGCACTGCAAATGATGACAAACAATCAATATAGAACAAGTATTCAAATGAAAATTTTAAATTCCTCCTATGATGTGTGCATGTGTGAGCATTCATGTGTACTGTGTCCAAAAGATGTATCCATAATTGAACTCATATAATTTTAAAACCAAAAAAGGTTTCAGGAATGGCAAGTTTCAATCACATGAATGCCCCGTGATCACAAATGACCAAGAAAGCATTACAGCAAACCTGGTGAATAGGAGGATACATAGCATTTAAGCACACAGGGCACTCTAACAATTCGCGGACACTGCTAGACACCGTCACATTAGGTTTCAAAGCTGTCTGAGCAGGATCATTCACACTTTCACCAACATCCATCATGTCTTCATTTTGAGGAGGATCAATAACCTCTGGCTTACTTCTCATGTCATCAAATAAAGGATTGCCAGATGCCATGATAGTGTTGCCACTCTGTAAAAAATAAATAAAATACATATAAAGCAAATCACTGCCAACTCTATGAAGGTGATTAGGAACTTCAATGCTCATAACATGTCATATAGGATAGGGAGAACACAGGATTGGATTCAATATTATTTATTCATTAATTGGCTGGGGGTACCATAACTCTAATAGAAAGCCAAGCATGCTAATCAGTTCACGTTAGCTATAAAGTAAACTTTTAACATCTTCAAGCAATTATCTGCTAATAATTCAATAGTACAAGCTATTTACTGATCATTTTCACCATTGCCTCCTTTCACCATTTCACGTCCCAAATAAGATTGACATATAATTCTAAGGTGCATACAGCAACTAACTAAGCATGTTCTTGCATGATTTATGCAAGGAGTTGACAAGTTGCAGTTCCTCAACCTACTAATGGTAAGGCAATTAGCTCACATAAAGTTTCATGATTTGACTCAAACTTCAAAACACAAACAAACAGAAAATTAACAGACTTCTGTTCTTGTAGGATGTCCACTGAAACAACTGAATAATACAAAGCCTCACGGGCTGCCTCACAGCAATCCTAGAGCATCTAATTAACATATAAATAGAAAGCCACACATGATCAAGAGAAACAAACATATCACCTGCTTATGCTAATCTAAAAAGACACTACAGATAGCATAGAATCCAAGATATTAAATACCAGTGTGGCACAGAAGGCAGTCTTCTGACAAAGTTAGAAAACACTTCAAATGGAGATCATCAGCAAGATGTGACTCCATAATTTCTAATCAAGACTATTACTTGTCTGAACCTCTGCACAACACTCAACATATTACACAAAAAACACCAAATTACAATGCCATATACAAGACGCATATTATGAAATGACGATGAGAAGCCATCACTCTCTCTCTCTGAACCAAATAACCGTAACCAATAGGAACACCTAACACTTCCAGAGACTACAGGACAGGATGAATTAAATATAAACCTTTTTAACCTTACGAGCAAAAGTGTACAAATTGTCTTGACGTTCGAAGGAGAAGATCCAAAAACATGGAGGGGAATAATCAAATGGGGGAAAAAGGCCACATGAAAATCCAAAGCAAAGAGGTAGTAGATCTATAATATTCCAAAAGAATATTCACGCAAAATGGGAACTTTGAGACGAAAAACTACACAAAAACAAAACCAATCAGCAAAAGATCAAACACCCAGAAAAAAAGGATAAAAACAGAACCCAGAGTATCAGACTCATTAATGAAAGATGTCGATCCAGAAACATGGTGGGGAATAATCAAATGGGGGGGAAAGCCAACATGAAAATCTAAAGCAAATAAGCAGTAGATCTAGAATATTCCAAAAGCAAATTCACGCAGAATGGGAACTTTTAGACGAAAAATTACACAAAAACAAAACCAATCAGCAAAAGAACAAACACCCAGAAAAAAAAAAAAAAAAAAAAAAAAGGATAAAAACATAAGCCAGAAGATCAGACTAGTAAACGAAAGATGTACCTGCGCTTAGGGTTTTGAATCTTTTGATTAATAACTCATAGTCTCAAAAAAGGAAGAAAAAATGAAAGCGGAGAGATTTGAGCTGCAGTGTGGGCGTCTATTAAATGATAATGCAATAAATGAGATCAGAGATGAAATGCGCGTAAATATAGACGAGGGTATAGGATTTCAAATTAAAGTCGTGTTGAGAGAGAGAGAGAGAGAGGAGCGTGCAGAGAGGAGGAGAGTAAGAAAGAGAAAATTCTCGAGAAAATACAAAAAGGAAAGGTTAAGGAAATGTGGGGCCCTATGCCTGGTTTTCGTTTTTGTTTCTCTTCCTCTACAGTTTGACGAAAAAAAACCCAGCTTTTTTCTTAGTAACCTCAAATCCCAGAAAGTTAGAGAGATTAGAATTTGATTTTAACTTATAAACGAGAAAGCTGTGTATGATGCTGCTGTGCGGAGGACAGAGTCAGAGAAGGAGGCAATGGGCCGGAAATGCTGTGGACGGCACTAACCGTGTTTGGTGGCCACAGTCTAAGCAGACTTGGGCAACAGTCTTGATTAACCATCAATATTTACTGTATCAAACTTCACAGTCGTGACGTCGTCGCTGGAACTATGCTCGCTGCGGTCCCCGTCCCATGATTTTAGATATCTTTTAATTCCATCTGAAGTAAATTAAAATTTTATAATTTAGAATGAACAAAGGTATATGTAATTATTTGATTATGATGATTATTAATTATAATAAGTTTAGCATAAATTTTATTATATATTGACGATAAATTTAAATTAATAAAAGAATATTTTTAATAACATTAGATTAAAAAGTAACATTGTTATATAAAATTATTGATTAATGTGCTTAGTTTTATTACCAAAAGGTTTAATGGAGATCGAAAATTAATTTGTTGTCATTAGGAATGAAATGAAGAGTGGCCACTTGGAAAGGAGCTTCCAAGGAACCAGCTTTTGTCTTAACTGTGCATGACATTCTCGAAGTCACTTTTCCTTGTTTTTTAAAAAGACATTGCTAATTAGCAAACCTGTAAATGGAAAAAAGGCCTTTCAAGTTTGGAAGAGAAAGTGTGTTTATTAATGATTAAGTACAGCTTTAAACCCACTTCTATTTTATTATTTTCCTACTCATTTTGAAGTTAAACATTATCCTCTCTAACTTTTAGCAATTTCTTTAAAGTAATACAATTCTATCTCACTCTCTCCTCTGTTTTTAAACTGATGATATTTTATCACTTTATACTTTAAATTTTGTATTTAGAAGGTTATAAGTTAAAAGTTTATGTATATTCCAAATTCATCTTTAAAAATGTTCAACAATCTACAATAAATATTTAATTACTGCAACTATTTCGTTTAAAATAGATCGAATTATTTTTAAATTGGTATTGGCATGTGGTCGTGTGAAGTAGTTTATATATACATTTTTTTTTTCTACTTAAAATGGCAGTTTGAAGCTAGCCTAAATAGCATACTAAGAGTCATTCTATCAATGGTGAACTGGTTGTTTAATTCATTCTTTGTTCAAATATTTCATCTTAAACTACTTGATAAAACCATGGCTAAAACTTTTCTAAAATATCCAAAATAAACGCTGCTGTTGAAGAATGTTACAGCGGCATAATAACAAATGCATAGTCTGCAATCTTAAATCTTTCATTTTTCTTTTTTTATAATCATCTCTTGTTGAGTATTGAATGGTGTAATAATTAAGAAATTACGTCTGAAATAGCACTCTTCTTTTCTTTAGCTTCAAAAGTCTCCCCCACATGGACATAAATCTATGGCAAATGGTATCAAGTAAGTTCCTATAATCAATGCATATATTGATCTATCTGATAAATCATGAAATCATCATTCCTAAAAGCATTACCTCAGACTTGAGGAGGAACGAACATTCCCTTTTTCAAGGGCGTGCTGGGCCATAATTCAGCTTATGATTCCATCGGCAGCTCAGAAAATGCATGTTCATACGTAATGGCACATTGATACGTAGAATTGAAGCAACGCTCTGATGTACAAAGCTTTGGATTTGATAATTATTTAAGCTGAAGTCGTGCAAACATAGAAGGGTTTGGATCCGGAACCCATATTATTATCGGACAATCCGAGTAGCTGTAACCACTGACCAACCCATAAAACAAACTAGAGCAAAAGCAGAAAACGCATTGAAGCCCAAACCAAAGACCACAATGCTTCATTGTGTTGCTCTTCAACTTTCAGAAATTTAGCTTAGTCGATTCTTTTAAGCTCAATTTTACTCTGTTATAGTTATGGCTAATTTCGGTTCTCCTGATAGTTTGTTTGATTGGCCAAAAATCTAAAGAAAAGCTAGAAAAATTTACTTATAAGTCGTTACTTTTCACTGCTGCACTTTCTCTCTCGGCGTTGTAAGCGATTAGTTACTGTGTACTGATAATTGCAGCAATTGATTAGGGAAACATCAAGTAATCATGCCTGACATGCAAGCTCTCGTCGTTGATTTTCTTAACAAACTTAAGAAGTGGTGAATTCCTTATCAAATGACATTTATTTTGATTTTTTGACTAGTTTCATGGGCTCAGTTTGATTTATTTTGTTTCTCCGTACCAATAAGATGGAGGGTTCTTAGGCCACTACAAGTGCAACGGGGAACTATCAAGGTCGGTAATTTTACAGCAACTAGTGGCCAAGTGCCTTATACCAACCAGGCTGGACTTTGACTGATGCCGTGAAGACTGTTTTTGGAGAGCTACTAATTTCAGCAAACCCTGTTGGTATGTGTCATGGTTTCAAAATTTAGCACTTGCTTGAAATCTTACACTTGATTTGAACTCTTTCAAAACCAAGTTAATCTAAAGAATCACCTAATAATCTATAATAACAAATGTCATGTTAGCTGGGATTATACAAGCGAACAATGAATCTAACGAGCAGCATATGCTCATAAGTCTCACAAAAGTTATTAAAAAAACAACTGGACATGAGAATTCATGAACAAACTGTTTATTTTATTATAGGAAAAAATAATAATTATACATTATTATCGATACCAACGTTACAATAATCCTCACCTTCTTTACAGGGGATGGTCTACAAGGAGTGAAGGCACCACTCATGAACTCTAAAGGTCTACGATAGCCAACTGAGCCCAGCTGTAATACCCGGCTAGACTCCGGTATCGGAATTCCTACCGTCCGGTGGAATCTCGGATGTCGGAAGCCTCTAGTAGGGTAGAAACATATTTTCATAAAATGTTTTAAGGTATTTCATGGTTTTAAGTAAAATGGAAATGAGTTTTTGCATTAAAACAACCTTGGAGGAAAACTCAGGTTCGGCCGCCGAACATGCATGCCTTCGGGAGCGCCTTTAGGCCCCCGAAAGCACAAGTGAGGGAAGTCCAGGTTCGGCCGCCGAACCTCAAGTTCGGCCGCCGAACATGGCATGCATGCGGAGGCACATTCGGCCCCCGAACGTGGCCTGGCCAGCCACTATAAAAGGGTCCCTTAGCCGAAAACGGGCGAGCTTTTCCCCATTTTCGGCCAAGGTGAGCTTTCCGCCGCCCCTCACCGATCTTTGATGTTTTTCCTCTAGATCTTTCAAGTTTTTCACTTGTTTTAACTTCGTTTTGAAGATTTGAGCTTTTGAGCAAAGTTTTGGAGCTTTGAGGTTCAAGAACTCGAATCTCTTCCAACTCCAAGTTTGGTCGCCTCTACTCTAGATCTTCAAGAGGTAAGAGTCGATCTCTAGCTTATGTTATGTTTTAAGTAAGTTTTATGAAGTTCATGGGGGTAGAATGCATGTTTAGGTCATAGTTACGTTATGGGTTTTTGGTGTGATTTTTGAACAATGTGAGTTGCTTGTGTGTTGTAGTTGGGGTTTTTGATGGTTTGATGCCCCTAGGAACTTGTATGTTTGCTTGTGTATGGTTGGGAATGTTGAAGAATAGGTTTATGCATGTTTGGATGAGATTGGAGGCAAATGTGCTTCAAGGAGGCAAGTTTCTGCCCTTTGGCAGAAACCAGGTTCGGCAGCCGAAGGAACTTTCGGCCGCCGAACATGGCTGGGGAGGCAGGCCTTTCGGCTGTCGAAGTTGCCCCCGAAAAGAGACTTTCGTCTCTGTCTGGGACTTTCGGCCGCCGAAGGTGCCGCCGAACATGCATGAGTTTCGCCTCTGTCTGGGAGTTTCGGCAGCCGAAGGTGCCGCCGAACCTGCCTGACTTTCGGCTCTGGAGGGACTTTCGGCCGCCGAACCTGCCGCCGAAAGTGCCCTGTTCAGCCATTTCTTGCATGTTTCTCTATGATTATTTCATGATGTTTTAGGGGGGGTTTTTGGGGAATAGTTTAGAGTGATGTTCATGTATGTTGGTCCCTCATTTGAGTCCACCTGTGTAGGTTCGGACCCGAGGAACCGAGGACCCCAGCAGTGAGTCTGTTGCCCCAGTGTCTGGTCAGAGCTACCTAGAGGTGAGTGGAATAACTTATTATGTTTTAAAGCAAAGAATGAACTTTTCAGCATGTTCCACGCATCATAAATGCCATGTGATGAATTAGGTTGCTTGCATTAGAATTCACAAATATGTTGCATTGCATATTTTTATGTTGATGTGGATGAATGTTGGATGATCCATAGCCCTCGATCTATGATATGACGATGTGATATGTACGGTACGGAAAGTAAGACAAGTGGGACCCATTCTACGTTCGCTGGCACTATGTAAGGGAAAGACCAGGACCCATTCTACGTTCTGGCACAGTTGGACACTGTTATGTTATGATATGTTATGTAAGGGAAAGACCAGGACCCATTCTACGTTCTGGCACAGTTGGACCATGTAGAGGGCTATTGGTGACAAGTTCATCCTTGATGTGATTAGATGTGATGTGATGCATTCCATGATCCATATGATTTAAATGTTTTTTATTATTCTGCTCACTGGGCTCTAGTAGCTAATCCCTCTCCCATTTCCCCAGGATTGCAGGTACAGGGTTGACCAGGAGGTTTACAAGAGTAATGAAGTCTAATTTATGTAATAGATAGTGTGGACATGATAAATGTATTAATGTTATGTAAAAGTACAGTTTCAGTCATGTAATGATATTGAGGATTAGATATTGTGCTTGGCATTGTGTATGAGGTATCCCTTTTATTACATGATCAAAAATGTTTTATAATGTTCATGAAAGCCAACTCATCTCATGTTGTATCGCCCGTTGGGGCATTGATGAGATCCCACAGAGGGATCACGATTATGATCATGACTATGTACATGTATATTCAGGTTGAGTTGGATGTTTGAAGGAAAAGTTTTAAATTTTTATGCATGTTGTTGATCATGTATGGGATTATACAGGTTTACAGGTTATATGTCAGGCTTGCTACGGATCCCGGCGGCCTTAAGCCGATCTGGATCCTAGCACCGGTAGCGGTCCGATTTACGGGTCGTTACAGAATGGTATCAGAGCCCTAGGTTCATAGGATCGGACCTAGAGTGTCGGGCTCATAGATGTTCTAGAAGGTCAAGCACAATAGGAAGATCATGTCCACTAGGATAGGATGGGGAGTCCTGTCTTGTATGATGATGTGTAATGCCATGATTATATACATGTGCATTGATGCTATGATATGAATGATGTATATGTGATGAGGGTTCATGTGTGTCCACATGAACCATATGATGCTAATGTTTGTATGATGTGTACTGTTTTTCAGAAAACAGGATGAGAGGAACTCGTCGATCTGCACGATTGACTGGAATGCCACCTGAGGATGAGGGCACGAGCGCCCGTCCTCCTACATTGTCTAGGGCAATGTCTTGTAGAGCCAACAGAGAAAGAGTGTCAAGGGACCCTAGAAGGTCTTTTGATACTAGCAGAAGGGGGACAGATAGAGGAGGAAGTTCTTCAGATGTGAGGGAGGTTATGGAAGAGGAGTAGAAGAGGGATGGGAACCTGGATGTGAGCATGGAGGAAGAAGGGACAGGGGAGTCTCAGGGAGGCGTTCAGGCCTCGGGGTATGGTTTTCCACCCCATTATCCACCCTTTCCTCAGGGTTCAGGGTATCCGATGGGAGGCACATCGGATTACTCCAGCTTTAACCCCTACCCTACCTACATGCCTTATCCACCTTTCTATCCACCTTACACACAGTACCCAGCTTATCCACCCTCACTCTTCTATCCTAACCCGGCAAACCCCACCTCGGGGAATGCTGCACCCCCACCTCCACCACCTACAGAACCAGCAGCCCCAGTTACTCAACCTCCTAGACCTAGCTCAGCCGATGGGAGCAAGGTAAAGATGACAGATTACCTCAAGCTGGATGCTCCCAAATACAAGTCAGGGGATGACCCCTTTGAGTATCTGAGAGTGGTGAAGACAATAACTGATGAGCTAGGGGCAAGTGACAGCAGGGCCATTCAGATGACAGGGTTCACTTTAAAGTGCAAGAAGGCACGGGAGTGGTTCAAGTGTTATGTGGACCCGAGACTAGACGGCATGACATGGGAGGAATTCGCGAATGAGTTCGCTGGATGGGCTTTTTCAGACAGTTCCAGAGAACTGAAGATGATTGAGTTTGAGCAACTGAGGCAGTCAGAGAACATGGGTGTAGAGGAGTTCACGGATAGATTCTTGGAGCTATTGCCTTTTTCAGGGCAAGCTCTAGATACAGATACAAAGAAAGCCAAGAGATATGTTATGAAGCTGCATTCTAGGTACTCCTCGTTGATTCAGTCCACTGAGAGAGAAAGTTTCCACACTGTGGTGGATATGGCTCGAAGAATGGAGGCAAGTGCTATAGTTGAGGGGTCAGTGAAGCAGTCAGTGGCCCAGTCTTCAGGGGTTAAGACCCCAGGCAGAGGAGGACCATGTTTCTCTTCTCAGAGCTCAAGTAAGAAGAGGTGGGATAACACCACCAAGAAGCCGAAGAAGAATAAGTTTTGGAACAAGTTGAAATCCGGTCTGGGATTTGGCGGTGGCTCGAGCTCAGGCTCAGATGATACAGAATGTCAGAGATGTGGAAGACCGCACAGGGGAGTGTGTCGAGCTGGGACTAATACATGTTTCAGATGTGGACAGGAGGGACACATAGCCCGGGAGTGTCCTAGAGCGCCTTTTATGGGCCAGCCCCAGCAGACAGCTTCTGGTAGTGTGGCACAGCCAGCAGTTCCAGCCACAACTCAGGGCAGTGGCAGAGGTAGAGGGAGAGGGGCAGCCTCTTCTTCTGGTTCCCGAGGTGAAGGTCCATCAGCTCCAGCCAGGATCTTCACCATGACTCAGCAGGAGGCTAACACATCCAACACCGTGGTGTCAGGTAATCTCGTCATTGGGTGTTCTGATGTGTATGCATTAATGGACCCGGGTGCATCTCATTCATTTATTGCTCCGAGAGTCGTTGAGAGGTTAGGTCTGATAGTCTCTGGGTTAGAGTGTCCCCTATGGGTCAGTGGACCCAAGTGTGACCCGTCAGTGGCAGTGTCAGTCTGCCAGTACAGTCCAGTTTTTGTTGAGGGAAGATGCCTCTCCGCCGAACTTGTGGTTCTAGATTTGACAGACTTTGACGTCATTCTAGGGATGGATTGGCTATCTACCCATGGTGCTACCTTGGACTGCAGAGACAAGGTAGTCAAGTTCAGAGATCAGGACGGGTCAGAGGTCGTCTTCAGAGGAGACAAGAGGGGCACACCTAGAGGTCTGATATCAGCCCTTCAGGCTCGTAGGTTGCTTAGGAAGGGATGTCAAGGGTATTTGGCTCACGTGAGAGAGCTAGACAGTCAGGTCAGGGAGCCAGCCTCAGTGCCAGTTGTCAGAGAGTTTCAGGATGTCTTTCCTGATGAGCTTCCAGGTTTACCACCTGCTAGGGAGATAGAGTTCGAGATAGAGTTGATGCCTGGAACTAGACCGATCTCTATCCCTCCTTACAGGATGGCCCCAGCCGAGTTGAAGGAGTTGAAAGAACAGTTGCAAGAGCTGGTAGAGAAGGGCTTCATCCGACAGAGTACCTCACCTTGGGGTGCTCCGGTCTTGTTTGTGAGGAAGAAGGATGGATCCCTTAGACTTTGTATCGACTACAGGCAGTTGAACAAAGTCACTACCAAAAATAGGTACCCTCTGCCAAGGATCGATGATCTATTCGACCAGCTAGCCGGAGCGGGTTGTTTCTCCAAAATAGATCTAAGATCGGGGTACCATCAGCTAAGGATAAGAGAAGAAGACGTGCCAAAGACAGCTTTCAGGACCAGATATGGGCATTTTGAGTTCCTTGTAATGCCGTTCGGGTTAACCAACGCCCCTGCAGCATTCATGGATCTCATGAACAGAGTATTTAGCCAGTACCTGGATCACTTTGTTATTGTCTTCATAGATGATATCTTAGTGTATTCTAGGAACGCAGAGGAGCATGCCCATCATCTGAGGTTGGTTTTGCAGACTTTGAGGGAACATGGCTTGTATGCCAAGTTCTCTAAATGTGAATTCTGGCTGAGGAGCATTTCGTTCTTGGGGCATGTAGTGTCAGAGAATGGGATTGAGGTGGACCCCAAGAAGACAGAAACTGTGGCTAACTGGCCTAGACCCACTTCAGTGATGGAGATCAGGAGTTTCTTGGGTTTGGCAGGTTACTACAGGAGGTTCGTTCAGGACTTCTCAAAGATAGCAACTCCTCTGACCAGACTAACCAGGAAGAATCAGAAATTTCTATAGACCGACCAGTGCGAAGAGAGTTTTGAAGAGCTTAAGAAGAGGTTGACTTCAGCACCAGTTTTAGCTCTGCCATCTAGTGATGAGGACTTTACAGTCTTTTGTGATGCATCCCGTGTGGGACTGGGTTGTGTACTAATGCAGAATGAGAGGGTGATTGCTTATGCTTCTAGGCAGCTGAAGAAGCATGAGTTGAATTACCCCACACATGACCTGGAGATGGCAGCAGTAATCTTTGCACTCAAGATGTGGAGGCACTACCTCTATGGGGTTAAATGTAAGATCTTCACGGATCATAAAAGCCTGCAGTACATCCTGAGTCAAAGAGATTTGAACTTGAGACAGAGGAGATGGGTAGAGCTGCTGAGTGACTATGATTGCAAGATTCAGTATCATCCGGGTAAGGCGAATGTCGTGGCAGACGCCCTAAGCCGGAAGTCACTCGGTAGTTTATCCCACATATCGGCAGAGAGGAGGCCAGTGGTGAAGGAGTTTTACAAGCTCATTGAGGAAGGTCTACAGATGGAGTTGTCTGGTACAGGTGCCTTGGTGGCCCAGATGAGAGTGACACCCGTGTTTCTGGAGCAGGTGGCTCAGAAACAGCATGAGGACCCGGAGTTAGTGAAGATTGCCAGGACTGTTCAGTCAGGCAATGATAGTGAGTTCAGATTCGACAGCAAGGGGATCCTCCGCTATGGGAGCAGACTATGTGTACCAGATGACATAGGGCTAAAAGGAGACATTATGAGAGAGGCTCATAATACAAGATACAGCGTTCACCCCGGAGCCACCAAGATGTATCAAGATTTAAAGAAAGTTTATTGGTGGCCAGCGATGAAGAAAGAAGTGGCACAGTTTGTGTCAGCCTGCGAAGTGTGTCAGAGGGTGAAGCTGGAACATCAGAAGCCGGCTGGAATGCTTAACCCGCTACCTATTTCAGAATGGAAATGGGAAAATATAGCTATAGACTTCGTAGTGGGGTTACCGGCGACGTCCAACAGATTGGACTCCATATGGGTGATTGTGGACAGACTCACCAAATCTGCTCACTTCATTCCTGTCAGGAGTGGCTATTCTGTGGACAAGTTGGCGCAGGTGTATGTTGACGAGATCGTCAGGCTGCATGGGGTTCCTGTTTCGATAGTGTCAGATAGAGGGCCCCAGTTCACCTCCAGATTTTGGCGGAGTCTGCAGAACGCCATGGGTACTAGGTTGGATTTCAGTACTGCCTTCCACCCCCAGACTGATGGACAGTCAGAAAGGACCATCCAGACCATAGAGGATATGCTCAGAATGTGTGTGCTGGACTTTGGCGGTTCTTGGAGGCAGCATCTGCCTTTGGTGGAGTTTGCCTACAATAACAGCCATCATGCTAGCATCAGGATGGCTCCATATGAAGCTTTAAATGGAAGGAAGTGCAGATCACCTGTTTGCTGGGAAGAGGTTGGAGAAAAGGCCTTGGCAGGGCCTGAGCTTGTTGAGATCACCAGCAGGGTAGTACCCATAATCAGAGAGAGAATCAAGACTGCTGCCAGCAGACAGAAGAGCTATGCAGACGTTCGCAGAAGACAGTTAGAGTTTCAGGAGGGGGATCTGGTATTGCTCAAGGTGTCTCCAATGAAAGGAGTGGTTCGCTTCGGAAAGAAAGGTAAACTAGCCCCACGATACATCGGACCCTTTGAAATCTTGCAAAAGATTGGGAATGTGTCGTACAAGCTGGATTTACCTGCTTCAATGGAAAGAATCCATCCGGTTTTCCATGTTTCAATGTTGAGGAAGTTTGTGTCAGATCCGAGCAAGGTTCTTAGTGAGCCTGATGTGGAGGTCCAAGAAGATCTCACCTATGTTGAACAGCCAGTACGGATCATAGACACCCAGATCAGAAAGCTAAGAAACAAGGAAATCCCGATGGTGAAAGTCCTGTGGAACCACCACAATTTGGAGGAATGTACTTGGGAGACACGGGAGTCTATGCTCCAGCAGTACCCCCATCTTTTTTAAGGTTAGATCTCTATGTGTTTATGTGCTATGTATGTATGTTATGTTTTATGCCATGCTATGTGTGCTAGTTGAGGTACATTCGGGGACGAATGTTCTTAAGGGGGGGAGAATGTAATACCCGGCTAGACTCCGGTATCGAAATTCCTACCGTCCGGTGGAATCTCGGATGTTGGAAGCCTCTAGTAGGGTAGAAACATGTTTTCATAAAATGTTTTAAGGTATTTCATGGTTTTAAGTAAAATGGAAATGAGTTTTTGCATTAAAACAACCTTGGAGGAAAACTCAGGTTCGGCCGCCGAACCTCAAGTTAGGCCGCCGAACATGCATGCCTTCGGGAGCGCCTTTAGGCCCCCGAAAGCACAAGTGAGGGAAGTCCAGGTTCGGCCGCCGAACCTCAAGTTCGGCCGCCGAACCTCAAGTTCGGCCGCCGAACATGGCATGCATGCGGAGGCACATTCGGCCCCCGAACGTGGCCTGGCCAGCCACTATAAAAGGGTCCCTTAGCCGAAAACGGGCGAGCTTTTCCCCATTTTCGGCCAAGGTGAGCTTTCCGCCGCCGCTCACCGATCTTTGTTATTTTTCCTCTAGATCTTTCAAGTTTTTCACTTGTTTTAACTTCGTTTTGAAGATTTGAGCTTTTGAGCAAAGTTTTGGAGCTTTGAGGTTCAAGAACTCGAATCTCTTCCAACTCCAAGTTTAGTCGCCTCTACTCTCGATCTTCAAGAGGTAAGAGTCGATCTCTAGCTTATGTTATGTTTTAAGTAAGTTTTATGAAGTTCATGGGGGTAGAATGCATGTTTAGGTCATAGTTACGTTATGGGTTTTTGGTGTGATTTTTGAACAATGTGAGTTGCTTGTGTGTTGTAGTTGGGGTTTTTGATGGTTTGATGCCCCTAGGAACTTGTATGTTTGCTTGTGTATGGTTGGGAATGTTGAAGAATAGGTTTATGCATGTTTGGATGAGATTGGAGGCAAATGTGCTTCAATGAGCCAAGTTTCTGCCCTTTGGCAGAAACCAGGTTCGGCAGCCGAAAGAACTTTCGGCCGCCGAACATGGCTGGGGAGGCAGGCCTTTCGGCTGCCGAAGTTGCCCCCGAAAAGAGACTTTCATCTCTGTCTGGGACTTTCGGCCGCCGAAGGTGCCGTCGAACATGCATGAGTTTCGCCTCTGTCTGGGAGTTTCGGCCGCCGAAGGTGCCGCCGAACCTGCCTGACTTTCGGCTCTGGAGGGACTTTCGGCCGCCGAACCTACCGCCGAAAGTGCCCTGTTCAGCCATTTCTTACATGTTTCTCTATGATTATTTCATGATGTTTTAGGGGGGGTTTTTGGGGAATAGTTTAGAGTGATGTTCATGTATGTTGGTCCCTCATTTGAGTCCACCTGTGTAGGTTCGGACCCGAGGAATCGAGGACCCCAGCAGTGAGTCTGTTGCCCCAGTGTCTGGTCAGAGCTACCCAGAGGTGAGTGGAATAACTTATTATGTTTTAAAGCAAAGAATGAACTTTTCAGCATGTTCCACGCATCATAAATGCCATGTGATGAATTAGGTTGCTTGCATTAGAATTCACGAATATGTTGCATTGCATATTTTTATGTTGATGTGGATGAATGTTGGATGATCCATAGCCCTCGATCTATGATATGACGATGTGATATGTACGGTACGGAAAGTAAGACCAGTGGGACCCATTCTACATTCGCTGGCACTATGTAAGGGAAAGACCAGGACCCATTCTACGTTCTGGCACAGTTGGACACTGTTATGTTATGATATGTTATGTAAGGGAAAGACCAGGACCCATTCTACGTTCTGGCACAGTTGGACCATGTAGAGGGCTATTGGTGACAAGTTCATCCTTGATGTGATTAGATGTGATGTGATGCATTCCATGATCCATATGATTTAAATGTTTTTTATTATTCTGCCCACTGGGCTCTAGTAGCTCATCCCTCTCCCATTTCCCCAGGATTGCAGGTACAGGGTAGATCAGGAGGTTTATAAGAGTAATGAAGTCTGATTTATGTAATAGATAGTGTGGACATGATAAATGTATTAATGTTATGTAAAAGTACAGTTTCAGTCATGTAATGATATTGAGGATTAGATATTGTGCTTGACATTGTGTATGAGGTATCCCTTTTATTACATGATCAAAAATGTTTTATAATGTTCATGAAAGCCAACTCATCTCATGTTGTATCGCCCGTTGGGGCATTGATGAGATCCCACAGAGGGATCACGATTATGATCATGACTATGTACATGTATGTTCAGGTTGAGTTGGATGTTTGAAGGAAAAGTTTTAAATTTTTATGCATGTTGATCATGTATGGGATTATACAGGTTTACAGGTTATATGTCAGGCTTGCTACGGGTCCCGGCGGCCTTAAGCCGATCTGGATCCTAGCGCCGGTAGCGGTCCGATTTTCGGGTCGTTACACCAGCTCTCACTGGTGGCCAACTAGTTACTCCCCTAAAGAGTCTTGAAAATAAATAAGGTTGGAGGAGACATCAACATATCTCATATGACACTCCCAAAATAAATACATGAAAAAGAATTACAATAAATTGTCTCCACTCTTAACTTTCTAGTAATTTATCCCAATATTACTTCATGAAAATTTCAATGTTGGAAAATTATAGTTTTGATCCCTGAAAATTATAGTTTTGATCCCTGAAAACTTTATGACTTTGACACTCCTTCACTTAAACGGTCGACGTCCTCATCGACTAAGCTTATTGGGGTTCTTCAATCTTCGAATCTGATGCTTTTAGGTTTGCTTGCAATGTGACATGCTCCCGATCTTGCTTGATTAAATTATTGGATAGTCTCACTCTTTGTTATGATCTCATTCAGCTATGGGTGTCTCTCCCAATTGATCTCTGTGAGCTGGTAGCTCCTAATGATGATGAAACTACGAAAACTCTATTTTCGGTTGGTAAATGTTCTGCCTTTGATTCCTCAATCTACTGCAAATGTTGCGGGAAGTTGTTACTTTACTCCCTACCTCATGTGAGCTGGTAGCTCCTAATGATGATGAAATTATTAAAACTCTATCTTCGGTTGGTAAATGTTTTGCCTTTGATTCCTCAATCTATTGCAAATGTTGCAGGAAGTTGTTACTTTACTCCCTACCTCATGTGAGCTGGTAGCTCCTAATGATGATGAAATTATGAAAACTCTATCTTCGGTTGGTAAATGTTATGCCCTTGATTCCCCAATCTATTGCAAATGTTGCGGGAAGTTGTTACTTTACTCCTTACCTCAAAAGCACGACCCAATCATACAGTAAATCTATCAACCTGCATAAACTAACGCCACACATGATATCGTGATTAACCTGTAATAGCCTCATAAGAAAGGTTAATAATAACCAAATTAGATTCAAATAATAGTTAATATAGTAAGTTATCTAGAATACAATACCATATGAATCAATGGGTATGCCAACAGTACTTGACCACTAAGACTTGAACTGCAATTACCTATCTCCTCGATACAACGCAATCCTATTCCACTTGTAGCGAAGCTCGATGAATCTTCCTATGAAAGCGGTCTCCCCACTTTCATAACAATTCACTCAGCACTCTCTTCCTCTTTTGCATGTCTTACAATTCTCCCCTTCATAAGCTCTGGCATTCTGCACACTTTATCTCTTTTTCTCTATCTAAGAATGTAGTTTATCCAAATGTCTACAAAAAGACGACACTACGCATAAAATATCCAAGATGAATGACATGTAGTATTTTCTTGTTGAACCCAATGAACAACAGAAATATACTCAAAACAACTATAAAAATTGACTATACACGAAGCAATTAATACCATCGTTATGACTAAGCACTAAGAAATTACTAGAAGATACTCTCTTTATCATGCCGCTTTCATCATAACTCACAATATCGACTTGTCTCATCAATTTGCCTCAAGCAACATGTACTTCTTGACCTATCTCGGTTCTCCTCCATGTTGACCCACTTATGAGAACTTTTATTTGGCCATGAGGTTTCTTTCCTACTCAACCACACAGGTAAGACTAAATTTATCTTTTAATAATACACATTATTCTCCAATTCCTTCACGCGAACAACATTACTCTAGGCAGGGAGGAATAAGAAAGCACAAACAACCCAGAATTGATAACTCTGTGATTTATACTTCATGTTCCCTCCTTCTTTATTTAGTTTTCCTTGCAAAGTCCTTCAAGGTCTTCGAAGCATTTCCACACAAGTAATTTGTAGCATGATGTGGCTTTCTTCACAAAGAACACTTTCTAATGCTTAGTTGTGCCACTTTTATGTCACCCTGTTTACCATATTTCAAACCACTCCCCCACTTACTGCTTTGGCCCATCTTCTTGGGTGGTTATTAATTGGATATCGAGAGTTAAACATCTCTTTGACTCCTTATAACTAATGCAATCTTTGTAATACCCGGCTAAACTCCAGCGTCGGAATTCCAACCTTCCGATGGAATCCCCATTGAAACCCGGAATCTCGAACCTGAAATCTCCTTAGGCAGGGTAAAATAAGGTTTTTATTAAATGAATTTGAAAATTTTAAGGTTTAAAATTAAAAAGAAAGAAAATAGTTTTGAAAGGAAAAATCCAAGTTCGGCCGCAGAACCTTCAAGTTCGGCCGTCGAAGGTGGTGCCGCTGCGGGACCTCTCATTTCGGCCCCCGAAGGTGGTTTATCCATGTAACAGCCCGGCCCCGTACGACCGGCCCTGTTACCGCTCACAGCCCGTGACCTTCCTCTGGGCCCAGCCACTGTGAGCAGCTCTTAACATCCCTTCACCCTCACGGGTTCCAGGCAGGATTTGTCCCTCGGGGGAGACATTACGGCCCGCCCTAGCCCGAGTGGATTTGGCCCAATTCCTTCCTCTGGGAATTAGGTCGCCTCCCCCACTGCTCGAACCCTTGACCTCCCACTTTAAGGGAATAGTCTGGTGAGAGTGAGTACCAATTGTGCCATGAGGTGGAGTGGCTGGGTGATTCCCTCTTCACCCAGGAAAGTCCCCGGGCCCTTGTCTGCACAGATGCAGTCCCGGAAACGGGAGAACTTGAGGCGCAGGAACTTGCTCGCAATTGGCGGCGGGGCTGAGACTCGTGTGGAGCCTTGCGATCCTGTGTCCAAGAGAACTGGCCGTTGTTTCACAGTTATCCACTCGGCTCACTATAGTGGGCTAACAGAACGGGGCTTACGATCTCATGGTTGCACATTTTTTTTTATGTAACAGCCCGGCCCCGTACGACCGGCCCTGTTACCGCTCACAGCCCGTGACCTTCCTCTGGGCCCAGCCACTGTGAGCAGCTCTTAACATCCCTTCACCCTCACGGGTTCCAGGCAGGATTTGTCCCTCGGGGGAGCCATTACGGCCCGCCCTAACCCGAGTGGATTTGGCCCAATTCCTTCCTCTGGGAATTAGGTCGCCTCCCCCACTGCTCGAACCCTTGACCTCCCACTTTAAGGGAATAGTCTGGTGAGAGTGAGTACCAATTGTGCCATGAGGTGGAGTGGCTGGGTGATTCCTTCTTCACCCAGGAAAGTCCCCGGGCCCTTGTCTGCACAGATGCAGTCCCGGAAACGGGAGAACTTGAGGCGCAGGAACTTGCTCGCAATTGGCGGCGGGGCTGAGACTCGTGTGGAGCCAATGGCACAATTGGTACTCACTCTCACCAGACTATTCCCTTAAAGTGGGAGGTCAAGGGTTCGAGCAGTGGGGGAGGCGACCTAATTCCCAGAGGAAGGAATTGGGCCAAATCCACTCGGGCTAGGGCGGGCCGTAATGGCTCCCCCGAGGGACAAATCCTGCCTGGAACCCGTGAGGGTGAAGGGATGTTAAGAGCTGCTCACAGTGGCTGGGCCCAGAGGAAGGTCACGGGCTGTGAGCGGTAACAGGGCCGGTCGTACGGGGCCGGGCTGTTACAATCCAGCCACCTATAAGAGGCCTTCAGCCGGAAAATGGGAGAGCTTTCTCTCCATTTTCGGGCAGAGGTGAGTCCTTGCCCTCCCTTTGTTGTTCTTGTTGTTTTTCCTTCAAATCTTTCAAAAAATTCGTGAGTTTTTTCTTATTTTTGAAGATTTGAGCTTGAATCCAAGTTTTTAAACCTTGGAGACCTCCGGAGACCATTTTACCTCATCTCTACATTGGAGTTGCTGTCACTTTTAAATCTCCAAGAGGTAAGTCTAGATCGTTACCTTTCCTATGTTTTAATTAAGTTTTAAGAAAGGGTTAAGGGTTAATAATGCATGAAATGGTTAGATCTAAAGTTTTAGGGTTTGAGTTGGGTTATTAATGAATGTTTACTCTTGTGTTGTTTTTGTTGTTCCTTGTTGGGGATTAAGCTAGTTTTTATATCCCTTATGCATGATTGAGTGAGTATGTATGTTTTTGAGTTGTTGGGTGTGAGGATTGGAGAGTTGGGTGGCTGTGTGCATTGGGCAGAATCGGGTTCTGCCTTGCTGGAGAACCCAGGTTCGGCCGCCGAAGCAAGGTTCAGCCACCGAACCTGCTTGTGAAGGCAGCCTTTTGGCCGCCTAACCTGCCCTCGAAAGTCCCTGACTTTCGGATCTGTGATGGACCTTTGGCCGCCGAACCTGACACCGAAAGTCCCCTGCCCAGCCTTCTTCTGCTTGTTTTATGTGCATGTTTTGGTATGTTTTAGGGGGTTTTTGGGGAGTTGTTTAGAGTCATGTAATAGTTATGTTGGTCCCTCATTTGAGTCCATCTGTGTAAGCTCGGACCTGGGAGACTGTAGAGGCCTGCAGTGAGATAACTGCATCAGTTTTAGGCGAGCGTCAGCCAAAGGTAAGTAGAACTGGACTAATCTATTGTTTCAAAGTAATCAAACTTTTTAAGTATGTTTATGCATCACGAATGCTATGTATATATATTAGGATGTTTGCATTAGAATTCACGAATATGATGCATTGTATAATTTACTGTTGATGTAAATGGATATTGGATGACCCACTAGCCCTTGAGATGATACGATATGATACGATACGGAAGTCCTGGTGAGGCCCATTCCATGCCCCAGACAATATGTAAGGGAAAGTCCATGTGAGGCCCATTCTACGCCCCCGGCATTTTGGATATGTTATGTTATGCTTAAGAGGAAGTCCTGAGGAGCTCCGTCGAGGGCCAGGCACTATTGGAATATGTAGAGGGTTACTGGTGACAAGTCTATCTTGATGTGAATTGTTTGTGTTGTGACGCATTTCATACGAGTATATGTTTATTTAATTATTTTTATGTTCTGCTCACTAGGCTCTTGTAGCTTATCCCTTTTCCCTTTTCCCTAACCCCAGGTTTGCAGGAATGAAGATAGCTCCAGGGAGTTGGCATAGTAGCTGGTATAGTCTAATGTAATAGTATAGTGTGGACGTGTAAATTTTAATGGATTAGAATTGTACTTTGCCCTAGTTTTTATCTTTGTAATCCTTGTTAACATGATCCTTATGTAAAAATTTTAATTATAAGTTATGTTTGAACCAAACTTGAGGCATGTAATGTTTACCATACTAGAGCATTTAATGAGGGCACTAGTATGGGTTTTATGTATTCAGTTTTGATACATGCATAGGTCGAGCCATGGTTCATGGAATGTTTATGTTTGTGTTGTCTTGTGTAATCATGTATGGGATTTTTATCAGGTACACGGGATGTATAGTAGGCTTGCTACGGGCTCCGGCAACCTTAAGTCGATCTGAACCCTAGCGCCGGTAGCGGTCCAATTTCGGGGTCGTTACAATCTTGATCACCCCTTTCTCTACACCCTATTCCTTCAGGTTTCAACCTTCTTCAGGAAGGTTTTAAGCTCAGTCATGTACTTGAATTTGTTGTCACAATTCGCTTATTCTATTAAAAGTCAAATGTCACATTCTTTTGTATCAACCATAGATATTGAAAAATTCCTTTTTGTACTTTCTTTATGAACACATTGTTGGAGTTTACCAACTCTCTTGAATAACAAATGCTCCATTCTTATAGTAAAATTGAAACTTACCATTTCACATTACCTCTTTTCTCTTGTAAAGTGTGAACATTCTCTATCCACAGGATTTACCTTTTCATTCTTCGAATATATTTAACTTTATAGTTTGACGATATAAATGTTATTCTCTTATGCCGACACAATCACAATTCTCAACAATATTAATAAATAAGTTCATATTGAAGAGGAAATTATTTACCCCCATCCCACAACAAAGATTGGGGCTCTGAGATTTCACCATTACCTACTTCATAGGCATTGACTCGTAATTCATGCCATTGATAATTATTCCTTCGGTTCACTTCTGAAGTACTACTCATAGTCTCTCATATGTCATATTTAACATTTTTACACCATTCCTGTAAAAATACATGAGAGGCCTCTGCATCAATTCATTATCAGTAGATCTCTACCTCAATTTTAATACAGGAGGCTTTTGCCTCAATTTTAATACAGGAGGCCTCTGTCTCAATTTTATAACAAGAGACCGCTGCCTCAATTCTTGAAGGTGCTAAACTTGGGACTCTTAGATAGCCTCAAGCTCTCTTGGCTCATCCTCACCCTTATCTTTGTATCACGAAGTCATTACTCTCTCTCCAAAAATAATTAAAAAGGAGCATGCAATACCTAGTTATTACCCCCTCTCCAAAAGACAGGTCAAGAACTAGATCATTACTCTTTCCTCAATTAGTACACACAGTGGAGCATGCAACATCTCTAATCGACATGGCCGCCACAGCCAAAATGCACACACCTTCTTCTTAGCCCCACATTGCGCGTATCTCCATCTCTCATGTCAGCTTATTCATGACATTCACTGACCTAAGCATGAAGCTCCTCAACTCTCTTTTCTTGGGTAGTAGACATTCCAGTAAGAGGAGACGTCAACATGTTTCGTATGACACACCTCCAAATAAATATATGAAAAGAAATTATAACAAATTGTCTCGACTCTTAATTTTCTACTAATTTATCCAAATACTACTTCATGGAAATTTTAATGTTGAAAAATTACAATTTTGGTTCCCAAAAACTCTATGACCTTGACGGTATGCGTGCCAATTAGTTTTGAATGGTAAATGGTACTCTTCATTTCTATTCAACTAAGTAGATATTGATTGAATTTACCATGATTATTAGCTGAGTTCATTAGGTCATGCATTATTTCGGTAGCTCCTATATTTTGGTGAAAATTGTTATCAAGGAACCAGAGGTGGATCTGCTTTGATGCGCATCACACTGAAATTGTACCTTGAAATTTTTCTTACATGAGGGATTATTTCTTCATGATGTTTTGCTTTTTCTGCCGGTTGTTGCAAGAACTATTGACGCTTGTATGTTTTTTATTGATGCTTATAGAATATGCTAGTCTGTGATATGGTCATTGGAATTTGAAATATTGCATCAGTGTTCTTTGAGCTTAAATTGGTTGGATAATTGTTTGTAATGAAAATTGGCTCACTGTGGTCTTGATACCAATAGCATTGGATGTGAAAAATTTCATTGAATAAGCTCAGAGTCTTATGCCCTTTTTCTTCGTTATATTTTTTTCTCTGGGCTAATGTATAGCCATTTTGGTATTTAAGGATCATATAGGAAATAGAGACAAAGTAGAAGTAGAAGAGGAGAGGAGAAAGGGTGTTTGGATAGATAGAAGAGAATTTTAGAGGAAAGCAGGATATATTTGTATTGATGTATCTGAATGCCTTTACATGTGCATGCTGAGACATATACTGGTCCTCAGTAACTAATTTACAGCTCTCTAGTTCTAGCTATAACAACTTCTGATAGCTATAGTATTTCCTTATTATACCTTTTACTCCCTTCTATTTATATATTTCTTCCTATAATATGTGACACATAACAACTGCTGATAAAAGTTCAAGAAGTCGTAAGCTGAAATATGATGTCACTGAAGCAGTTAATGACCACTTTAATTCCTTCACCCCTGGCATTCCATTTGTTTTTGCGTAGTACTTCTTAGATTAGCAGCTAATTCCACGCTCTCAATTTAGTTTTTCACCGAAGGTCTGGACATTGGAGGTGCACCCTTTGGCCCTTACTAATTCTATGGTAAAATTTTGCAGCCTTTTGGCTTTTGTGGTTCTTATGAAGGTCGATATGCCCACGAAGCAATTTTCAACTGTTTTTTAGAATGTGGCACTCCTTGGAGAATATGGCTGGTTGGTAATTACATTATACCATGGCAGATTTCAAGAATTTTAAATGAGGTCAAAAACCAAAGAATTCTGTCTATGCGGCTGACGAGAATTTATTCCTAGTTTCTGAAACTTGAAATTGCATTTCTCAGACTTTATTACAAGAGCTTGCAGGATAACTGGATAAGATTCTCCAGTAATCGTGATCTGGCTGGCACTTGATTAAAGTTCTTAATTGTGACACTAGATGCGAGTTTGAGAGGACTATACGAGTGCATTCTTTAAGTTTCTCGCCTTTAACAGATTTCCTGATTTCCCCCTTCAAAAGTTCACTTTGGTGAGACCACTCAAGGGACTGAAGGGAGATGCCATTTTAGTTTTCAATAAAATTTTGCCCACATAGGGAGGAGATATTTTACTTTGAGACGCTATTCTCCATGTGTTCCCGGTAACGTTACTTGGCCTCCTAAGCCTGGCAATCAATAACTATGAAGATAAACTCTGATTTACAGACATCAAAGTAACTCCTGGTTATTCTTAAAACCCTGAAATTATCTTGAATGAAAGCATTTATATTCAGAATCAATTCAAGAATGAGAATAAATAAAAAGCTAGGTTCATTATGTTACAGGCTAGCTTGAGATGAACAGTCATCAGTTATCTTCTACATCAAACCAGAAATAAACATAAGTTCGAGAACAGATGACTCGAACTCGCTGCAAAGCCAGCTTCCCACTTGTAACAACAGCCTTGGAACCCCCTTCTATCCGAGTTTGAGAAACAGAAACACCATCACAACTAGTCTTCACAGAGGAGGAGAAAATCTCACTCCCCCCAGCTGTAGTCACGATTGGACATGAGAGATAGTCCAAAGGGTTTGACTCACATTGAAGGATGCAGCCATCTATAGTTAGCCTTCCACTTCTATGAAGCAAGCAACAACCAAGCTCTGCCTTCACTGTTAGGTTCGCCAATTTGCAAGTGGACAGGAACTCCAATGCACTGCAAAAACAATAACAACAGTACCAAATTCTGTCTTGTGATGGAAATTAAAGGATAGTGACCTGTAAGAGTCTACTCTAAAATGTTGGAGAACGAAATTTTGCAGTGAAGAGCTAGGCATGGAAATAAGCAGCAGACAACCACATCTCAATTACTCAAGAATTGCATGCATGTCAGAGCCTTAATATCGATATTTAAGGTAATAGGATGATATTGAATGGGTACTTTTGTGATATCTACTAACTATGATAATAACTAATTTCAACATGTTTTATGATGCTATAACAAGCACAATAAGCATGAAAGATATTGCTCATAACATAAGATCAAGAATGCAGGAAGTATCATCCTTCACTATTGTTATACTGGAATAGAATGCATCATCCCTAAACTCCAGTTCATGGCCACTTACATCCAATGTACGGATGGTCCTAGTTAAACTGAAATCCAATGAGATACAAGATAAGGGCAAAGCAATGCAATTGTCGTCCTGCATACCTGTCTGAACCTCGGGAACACAAGAGTGTTGTTTCATCAGGAGCCTCACCTCCACCAATCTGAACAAAGTAAGTTGAGATAAACAGTGAACAGGTGGAAGAATTAATAACTCCAGAAGTTAACTTTTATTTTGCGTTACGAAATCAAAGAACATGATAGCTATTCTAATAGAGCTAAGTATTATGTTTGTTCTACTAATAACAAAAGCACCTGATCCAACTTTGTAATTTCTGCACTGCTTGTCCACTCATTCTCACTTTGCAAGAATATGGCATTCATGGAACTGAATTCCTATAGTTAAACTCCAACCCACTTAAAGGTAAAGGGAGAGGGAGGTGAGTGAAGTTTGTGAAGAAAAGATTGAAGGTTTCAGGGATCTCAAACAAATTTGAAACTCAATTAACTTGAATGCTGTACTTGTGAACCAGGCAAAGAGCCAATGAGACACTGAAGATAAAAATGTATATTTAAAAAAAACATAAAAACAATTAGGATTAGTGGGGTCAGCTATAGATTGCGAGACAGGATAACTAATTAGGATAGTAAACTCTAAAACTTGTAGTACAAATCAGACAGGTAGGAACGTAGTACAGCTATATCAAAGAACTTGTCCATAGGCCTTCAAAGCTTTGTTTTGCATGACATACACCAATTAGTTCTTTCAGGCTCAGACTACAGATGGAATAGTTTAACTAGGTTGGACTTAAACTACCTCACCACATAACTTGCACACTTCTTTTGGCAATCATTAATAACTACCTCACCACATAACTTGCACACTTCTTTTGGCAATCATTAATTAATGATGGACTTCCTTGTAATGAAATAATGAGGTGATACACAGACTATCCAACAATAGGAATTTCCAGAGTCAATAATTACTGTTGAAAAAATTGACAACTAAGACACATTCTAGACTTCAGGTATTTATATAACCATATGCTGTCGTTAATAGTTAAAACTAAAACACCGTCTCCAAGTATAGATAATTGGCACATACCAGGCAAAGTGGTTTATTTATTTGAATATTAGAGGCCTGATGACTCCCTCCCGCTGAAATAAGAATGGTGTCACCGGGTCTAAAAGAAAACATCCATGACAAGTTTTCCTTCCAATCATTATGACTCAAAAATCTCATCAGCAAGATGTCAATTTACATACCTAGCAGCAGAGACAGCCATCTCAATGCTGGGGAAAACTCCAGGTTCCGATAAATCTTTGACAGAACGTTCTACTCGCAGCCATAGGCGAGGGTGACATGCCAAGAAATGCCATCTGTGGCATACGAGGGCGGTGTTATACCGATCTGCAAACTCAATCACAATTCATGACACATATTGCTCACAATTATATTCTTCACATAATGAACAAGTTATATCCTCACAACTAGATATTACTACATAGTCCTCTAACTAAGATCATCATTGGCAGACTCGAGTAAGAGAACAGTATGGAAAAATAAAAGAAAATCTTTTCACATGCTAATATATAAATGTAAGACATACACGCAATTTAATCATAAATTTCCCCATCCTATTGGATTCATCTCCTCCCTCCTGAGAAACCATCAATTTCACATCTCACCATGCTAGCGTGCTACTAAAGAAATTCAACTGAGGGTATATACTGACAAAAGGGTGCTGAACTTTGACAAATTATCCACAACTTCCAATCTTTCTCACCCTTCTGCTTCACAATTTAACAACTTAGCCATTCTTATTGAAGTTGCTTTTTTCCCTAATCAAATTCTGTCCAAAACCAAGTCTTCTTCTGTAGTTGAATCTTAGGCAAGAAAATTAAAATGCAAATTAATATCCAACTCAGGTAAATCACACTCCTCTCATTGCCACACTTCATTTGCAGCAGCTGCATTCCTCTATCCATCAAGCTCAAAGGTTTTGACGTCCCCCTCTAATTAGGAAAACGTTATACTAAAATTGTTACTGAGCATAAACTACAGCATTAGCTCCACATTCAGGGCTAGAACCCAATTTTGAAAACGGTCAACCAACAAACTAAAGATTAAAGCTTCACAATTCCAAACCCGATACAACTATAATAGTTAGAGATAAAATTGATTCACATCTCAGTTCAATTAGGGTTCATACGAACATGGATACACACAATACGCGACAACCACTACAACAAGGCCCACCCATAATAAACACAGAGAGAGATATAGAGAGAGGGAAAAAAGGAAACCTGGAATTGGAGATAAGAAGCTGAATATGTGCATAAGGCAACCATCATCGAGATTGTTTATGGGAGAACAAAATGAAGAAGATGCGGACTTCTTTTTATGCTTCAACTTTCGCTTCTCTTCCTCCCCCATAGTTTTCAACCTCTCCTCTTTCGCACTCAACACCACGCGCTCTCTTCCATTTCCAGTTGCTGACAGTGATATTAGCAGATTAACCGAGGCGACACGCTTAGCTAACCCGATACTTTTAGGGGCCGATACTTCCAAATTTCCAATGGCCGCTAGGACAGTGAGCCGACCCTGCTTTAGATTAACTGCTATCAAATAGGTTTATGTTAACAAATTTTAGTTTTTATTTTTCTTTTTTGTAATTATAGTATTCTTTTATTGAATTTAGTTATACGGACTTATTGTTTTTATTTTCCACAATTAAATGTGAATTATTATACGCAGTATAATTTTAATTATTTAATTTTTAAAATGTAATTTTGGCTATAAATCATTTTAAAATTATTTAGAATTTTAAAAATAAATTATCATTATAAGAAAATGGAATACATCAAACATTGAGTGCACATTAAAATGATTGGTAATCAAGTATTTATCTAATGTCGCGAGGTTATAATTTAAATACTAAAGAATTCATTTTTTAAACATATTAAATTATTTAAAAATATATATATATACTTAATAATCACATTTAATAGCTTCAATTTTATTATTATTTTTTATTTTATCAATTATATTTTAATTTTATATTTAATAGGATTTATTATAACTGAAATTTAGTAATTGAATTTTAAGTAAAAGATGACCGTCGTATGAGAAAAAAAAAAAAGAATTTACAAAGTTGATCAATGCAACTGGTATAATTTTAGAGAAAAGCAAAGATTGATTATCTAAGGAGAAAAAAAATTCAACTAGAAATAATCGATACTCTCGTATAAATGTAATTTAAAAATATAAAAATCAATATTTATAAATTTAATAACAACTCTAATTTTTAATGTCGAATTTTAGAGAAAAAGATATTATACCAAAACTACTAAATCTTTGAAGAATTCAACACTTAAGGTTGAATTTTAAAGAACTCTGACACCCAAAATTAAATCTACATAAAAAGGATTCGATTAAATCTCTTAAGAATTTGACACTTAAAATTAAATCTAAATCTTCAGCTTGCAAGAGTTGATCACAACCTCAAAATCAAATCTCCATAATCCAACTCACGAAAAGAGAGTTCATACTCCATATGTACAGTACACTCTATCTCAATTTTATTTAAATACAATAAATAATGAGAGTTTATAAAATTGAGTATCTTATTTATATTTTAAACTCAAGTAATTTATCTCATAAATTATTATTATTATTATATATCAGCTATTAATTTAAATATTAGAGAGATTATTAAATAAATTCACCTAATATTCTCTTTTATTCTTTTAAATTCATATATAACGTCATAACTCGAAAAAAAAATTAAATCAATGTTGTTATTAAATTATTTATGAAAAAAACTCAGAGTCTCATAAAAAAAATTATAATTATTATTCTATTTTTATAATGGCATTTGACTTGGTTAATACACTATCAGTGTAGTTTTATTTAGAGAATAACCGTGATAATCTTATTTAGAGAACTAACCTAAATTCATTCAACCTAAATTTATGATGACTCCTTATTTAGAGAACAAATTGTAGAGAAGTTGAGAGTTATGAGGATGGAGCTCCGCTGAAAAATGTACAATGTTAACTGAATGCATCATGGGAAATGTATCCATTTATGCATCATCAGTTTAAAATGTTTTCTTCCTAAAATTCCAATTTAAAAGGAGTTAAGGCCGTCATTGTATAATTTTTTTAAATATTAAATACATTAAAAATTAAAAAATTAATTAAAGGAAATGGGCTGGATTGAAAATAAAAAGATGAAATGGGGTAGAGATCCGTCCCTGATTCTGACTTCTTACGTTTTTAAACTGCATGGTAATTTGACCGGACTTTTTTCCTATATATGGAACAAGAGGAAAATAGAGTAAAAATCGACTCCACTGGGGATCGAACCCAGAATCTCTGGTTCCGTAGACCAGCGCCTTATCCATTGGGCCATGGAGTCCTCCACGTCTGTTTATTTCTTCCTACAATTTTTGTCACATCCTGCCTCTGGTGTCGCTGCCTCCTCCACTCCACTCCCTTCCCTTCCTGGCAACCTTGCCTCTCTGCTCACTTTAAATTTATCAAGTGTAGAGTTATTCGTTCCAATTGCAGTTTAGGCTATTGATTTGTATGTTGTGTTCCGTGTTGGTTACGAGCAAAAAATTAGGGTGAAGTATGTAATTAAATTATTTGTTTTGGACTAGTTGAATGGATTTAGGATTTTTTGACGTTTTCTTTTCAACATATGATTTTAATTTTGTTTTTTAGCCCTAATTTTCTGTTACGTTGAATCATTGTTTTGAATTTTAGAAATTGTTAGGCTGATGCCTATTTGTGGCGCAATCAGGCACTAGAGATAAAAAAGACAAAAGCGACTCCACTGGGGATCGAACCCAGAATCTCTGGTTCCGTAGACCAGCGCCTTATCCATTGGGCCATGGAGTCCTCGACGCTTATTTATCGCTACCTTTTAAAATGCCGGTGATGACCTCCATAACTCAGCTCAATCTAGCCTCTTGCAAAGTTTTAGTGGTATTCGTTCCGATTTCAGTTAGGTTATTGTTTTATATTGTGTTTTGTTTTAATTTCTGCTCAGAAAATTAGAATGGAGTTTGTGATTTATAATTCGTTTTAGACTAGTTGAATGGATTTAGGTTTTCGTTGTTATTGTCATTTAAATGTGTGATTATAATTTTGTTTTTAAACCTATGTTGCAAGGCGTCATGATTTTGAAATTTACAATTTGATTTGCAATTTCTCTTATCGATTGAGTTTCTTCTGTTTCTTAATTTGGTAGTGAAAATTCTATTTTTTTAATTGACCAGATCAAATTAAATTAAACGATTTAATTTGGCTGTGTAATTAGGTTAATTCATATTTTTAAATAATAGTGACTAAACTCAAAATTTAAATATTCGATTTAAAAATTGAATGGGATACCATAAAGGAAAATTGAAATTGAAAATAAAATTATACCATAAAGAAATGGGTGGAGGATTATTAACCGTTCAAAAATGCATAAACAGAATTTTTCTTTTTCCTTTTCTAGTTGATACTTCTACATGACGCAAGGTGTAAAAAGTTTTCGAGTACTTTAACTTCTCCTAATCTTTGCTTATTCTCATCATCTTATACCAGATTATATGTGCCAATTAGGCTTATCATAACAGAGCCTGATTTTCTCTTTTGAATGAAAGCACTTTCCTTCAAATGAGATTGTTAGTCAATTTAGCTATCGAATTGATAACATTGATTTGAAAAATGGCTATTCAATCATGGGAAAATTGTCATTTTCTGTTCCTCAAAATCACTGCTGTAACTGCTATTGCTTTAACTCATAACTTAATAAAATAATCAATAAAAATTTTTAAAAAATATATAATTTCATTACAATAATTTTATGTAATTTTTCTTAAATAATTATTTGTACAAATATTTTTTCATATTTATATTTATTTAAAAATAAAAATAATCTTAAAACAATAAATTTATCTATTTTTAATATTAATAATTATTTTTTATACGGTTCTAAAAAAATTTTATTTTATTTTTGTATAAATTATACCTTGCATACAGGAAAATGCAAGTGGTCATGTTAAACACTTTAAGGGTTAAATATGATCATGATGTGAAAATATCTTTGTTTTATGCATGATTTGAAAAAAATTTCTTATTATACATTATCTTATATTTGATATAATCACAATATAATCTTAAAAATATATATATATTCTTACCTGAATCAAATTAGAATGTACATACATATATAACTCAAAATATAAATTTATATTAGAGTTCTCATCAAATACTACATTATAGTTATCATTACATACTATAATTTGATTCAAATATATTATGAAATTAAAACTTTTTACATACTAAAATCATTAATAAAAGGGTTCAAAAGAGAATTTTCGATTGAAGTACAATACTAAACCATAATAACATTATACGTTCACAATTAAACTATCACACAAAGTACTACACTCATGAAACTGTTGAACTCTCGTACTAACTCCGATCTTATAAACCTGAGGTTAAGGGAAAGAGATAAACTATTATAATCCAGTGGATAGAAACATGACACACAATAGTTTAATAAAACATATACTCGTATTTATGTGTCATAATACAAACAAATCACAACAAGATGGACTTTTCACCAATAACTCTTCATAAAATCAAATAGTGTTCGGCTCACAATAGGTGCTTCTCAGGACTTTTTCTTAAACATATCATATACATATTGTCAGGGGCGTAGAACTGGTTTTTCTCTTACAAAGTGTTAAAGGTGTATAATGGATCTCGACCAGGACTTCAATATTCGTCATACATAAACATTCATATCATAATATCGAAAGTTAATGAGTCATCCAATATTCATACATAACAATAATTATATATGCAGTCATCATATTTGTGAATTTAATGCAGAACAATTTATATACATAATATTCATAATGTATGGGCATACTTAAAACATTAATTTAATTAAATAAAGAGTTTAATTTAGTTCTGCTAATGTCTTATAAATATAAATCTTGCTTTAAAGCAGTTACCTTATTATTGGTCTATATAGTTTTCCAACTCCGATCATACATAGATGAACTTAAATAAAGGGCTAAACATAATTTTTATGACTCTTAAAACTATCCCAAGATACACCTAAAAGCATATAAGAAAATACGTAGAAAATAGACTGGAATCAATTGGATAGAAGACTTTGATTATAGGTTTGGTGGCCTAAAGTTCCTTACATACTCGAAAGTTCAAACTTTCAAAAGCAGATTAGGCTGCCAAAGGTCGTAACCTTTACAGGCAGGTTCGACGGTTAAACTTGAATTCCTCTGCAATGGAGAACTCAATTCTACCTCTTCTCCATAGCCTTCAAACCATAACCAAAGCCGCATGCAACAGTTAAAAAACCATTTCATATCAATTCAAGAATTCTTAATCAGCTAGAAAGCCCTAAAACAATAACATGCAATTGACTCTACACTCTTAATATCCAAAGACTAAACATAAAAAGTGAGAACTTCAATTTTACATGCAAATCCAAAAATAACTACTCAAAACAATATGAAATCTCAGTTTATAACTATCAGACTTACCTCTTAACAGAGCAATACTAATGGAAGATTCGAAAGGAGGAGGGAGAGGAAGATTTATGAAAGGGTTTCAATACTTGCCAAAACTTGAAACTCCAATCAAAGTTTCGAAACAAAGATCAATTCCTTAAAAGAGAGAAGGATATTGATAAAAATCATGTTGAAAATAAGAATTGGGGTTAAATTTGCCTTCTGAACTAAGAATGGAGAGGAAATAGACTCATTCTTGAATTCAGTGTTTATATATATATATATTCAAAATACTTTTTCAAAATACTTAAAATTATTTTTATAAAAATCCATTTTACGCTTTTTAAAATTTTTTGTTATGAAATTATAAATTTCAATGTAGATTTTGTCAAAAATTTAAAATTCTGACATCGAAATTTAGTCATATATTAATTTGATAACTTTTCTATAAGCTCATGTTTTGACTACTAAAAATTTACGAATATAAATGATTAGAATTTTAAAACTAAAGAACAAAAATTATAATTTTGATGCATTCTAGCAAAGAGGGAAAAATAAAAAAAGAATGGATATATCATCAGATTAGGATAAATGTATAATAGAAAAAAATAAGATAAATAATCATAATTAAGGCAATCAAGATTATGCAATTACGAGCCCAAATACAACTTTTGAATTATAGCAATAGTAACAAGTAGTTCAAACATTAAGGGAAGGTATTTTACACAACTAAACTAAGAAATTTTATCTGATCGAACAGAAACTTTGACATATTCAGAAATTTGGAACCGTAATTTGTAGAATCGAATTTCAGTAATTTAGATCTTAATTTCATGAATACAGAAATGTTAGTATTATTAACACGAAAATGGAAAAATCACAAGAGAATATCAATCACCTGTTGGCTGTAGCTGCTAGGGTTTCTCCTCTGTTGCATGTAGAAAGTAATTAGAAACAGAAAGCTAATACCAATTGCATATCAAAATATTTACGCCCACAAGGAATAGGGAGTTTAATGGAGCATTACTTGCATTTGGGGCATGGTAGATGATGACACGAGCATTAGGACAACCACATTTCTGAAACTAAGATAAAAAGAAAGCAGGCCAAAGAGAATCCCGAAGACACGTTTGCAGTATGCAGCCATAATACGACATTACTCCGCACATTCAACTCAACTTTATCAAAGATGGTCATAAGTCGTTTTCATTCAAAATCCAGCAAAGGTAGGTGTATGAGTCATGACGTTAATTTCTATGTTGATTATGATAATTATTAAGCAAAACAGCACAGTTTTTAATTATAAATACAATGGTTATACATAATAATCTCCTCTCCTCTCCTCAGTCCTCTCTATAGGAAATTAAGTGGAGAAAACAATAAAAATGGGAACCCTCGTTGCCCCTGCCAACCATGTCCCCGCTGAAGATGCCGAATCCCTCCGCCAGGCTTTTAAAGGTACAACATGATTCAAAACATCATCTTCCCTTTTTCTTTCAATACCATACCATTCCTGGGGTTTGTATGAATTTTCCTTTTATAAATAACCCTTTATTCCACTTGTCATAATACTAAAGAATATTTACAAGGTAATTATGCTCATAAATTATTAATTAATGACTTTTAATATCACAATCAAATAAAATCTTTGGAAAACCAAAAGGACATGAAATCCCTTCTTCCCCACTTTACACATTCTTAGCATGATTATTAATAATAACAATAATAAATTGGAGATGGTAACTAATAATATATACAAATTATATTAATTAAAATCATCATCGAAGAGACGAGGAAAGTGCGAATGATTCGTCAGCATGAAGTGTCGTTTTTTCTTTTTAAACATACTTATAATTTATATTTTTTTATTAAAAAAAAATTAGTTATTAATAAATAGAGCTTTCATCCACTAAGAATCGATTCTATATTTTAAATTTTATGGTATTAATTTGGAAATAGATTTAATTTCATTTAATGAAAATAATATTGATTTTTTTTAAAAAAAATTAAGTTAAATCCCATTAATTACAATTGATGAATCGAATGAGGTGAAATGAAAAAAAAGATAAAGATGAACCTTTTATTTTTTTTTATTTAATTTGAATACATTTCATTTTTTAATAACTAAGTGAATTAATTTTAATTTCATTCTAGACTGATTTTATTTGAACTTTAGGCTCAATTCATACCAGTGATGAGTGAAGTCTTTTTTTTTTAAATAAAAAAATGAAAAGTATGAAGGTATCTTCTTATTATGTAAGTGGTAAAGGTTTCAAACCTAACCCGCAGACAGAGAAAAAAAAGAAGTGAAAGGAAAAATTAAATTATAACACGACAGTATGATAAAGATGGAGTACACCTAGTTTTGCTTGCTTTCACACTGAAATCAGCAACTTCAAAAAGTGCCCAGACAGAAATTGAGTTTCAGTGACAGACAGGCCTTCACGTGCTTGTGTTCACCATTCACTCGCACGCAATTCGGGACGGTACCTAAGCGCCTCGTGTACAAAATCATTTCAAATTTTTAATTATTTCTAATCCAATAAAATATAACAGTACAAGGCAGGTGAACAAATCCTGATTAATAAATTCTTTAATTTCCATGTAAAAGCTATCTTTCCTGGCGTTATTGTAGTGGGTAGAGTAAGAGCGTTGGACTATAAGTAGGCAGTTGTATTCACCACTCTTTCACATCCAAGTTCTTCCAGAAAGAGAAGGAGATTGTTTCTTTGTGCTAAAACCATGTCTACCCTTGTTGTCCCTGCAAATGTTTCTTTTGTAGAAGATGCTGAAACTCTCAGAAAGGCTTGTGAAGGTTAATCTATACATATTCCATTTTTTTTCCTTTTCTTTTTAAATTTTATGTGTATATCTTATTATTTCATATAGTTGATTATCTTCTGGGCTATGTGTTTTTATAAATGGGATCCTATTTGAGTTTATTTGATTCTGTGATCTCTGATTAGTAGTCGACCATCCTCCCTCCATCTTTCTGTTTGATCAATGCCTTCCCTTTCGCACTTATGTGGCAAAATGCTTCTATCGTACAGGAGATGATTAAGGGGAAACAAAAGAGATGAAAAAACTGACATTTGGTATTTTCTTTGTGCTGTTAAAATTTGATAGGATGGGGGACCAATGAGAAGGCTGTAATTTCAGTTCTTGCTCATAGAAACGCAACTCAAAGGAAGCAAATCAGACAAGCTTATTGGAACCTTTACCAAGAAGAACTTGTAAAACGTCTTGAATCTGAGCTAAAAGGAGATTTTGAGGTTTGATCAGTATCATAATTTGATTGTTTGCTAAACAATAATATGCCTGTGACGCTAATGGATTTTGATTGAATTTCTGAATACAGAGAGCTATATACAGATGGATATTGGACCCAGAAGACAGAGAAGCAGTGTTAGCTAATGTGGCTGTAAAGAAATCTTCTGATTATCATGTGATCGTTGAAATTGCTTGCGTCCTATCCGCAGAGGAGCTCTTGGCTGTGAGGAGGGCCTACCAGGCTCGCTACAAGCATTCATTGGAAGAAGATGTGGCAGCTCATACCACCGGCGATGTCAGGAAGGCAAGTCAATTACTTACTATTGATGCATATATCTGTGTTTCTATATCGGTTACTTACTGATCCTAATGGTTTATTATGGTTACTTTCCAGCTCTTGGTTGGGTTGGTTACAGCTTATAGGTATGAAGGTGCTGATATAAATGCAAGATTGGCCAAATCGGAAGCTGATATTCTTCAGGATGCGATTAAAGACAAGAAATATAATCATGATGAAGTTATTAGGATCTTGACTACAAGGAGCAAGGCACAACTCATGGCTACTTTCAATGGCTTCAAAGATGATCAGGGAACTTCCATCACTAAGGTATAGATTGGAGACAAAAATTTACATAGCTTCCAAGTACTCTGCTTCTATTTAAGGTAGACTTGGTACCCATAAGTCTATATTGCATCCAAAGGCACATTTATGATCTTTTTCTGTGTTAATAGGCTTTGTTGGGTGAGCATGCTGAGAATGAGTACAAGAGATTGCTTCGCATAGCCATTCGATGCATCAACGAACCTCTTAAGTACTATGAGAAGGTGAAACGCTATAGAGTTGGAAACTCTTTAATTTGTTATGGAATTCAATCTGACTGTAGTTGTTTTCTTCTGTGCTATAGGTTTTGCGGAATGCAATCAGAAAGTTTGGGACTGATGAGGATGCAATTACTCGTGTGATAGTGACAAGGGCTGAGAAGGACTTGCTGCATATCAAGGAGCTTTACTACAAGAGGAACAGTGTGCCCCTTGATCAAGCAGTGGCCAAGGAGACTTCTGGGGATTACAAGGCTTTCCTCCTTGCTCTGCTTGGAAAGCAGGATTGAGATTATTAGCTTAAGCATTTCAGAGTTTTTAAATCTGAAAAAATAAGGGTTTTGTGAGCCTTCATTTTGCATGTGCTGATCTGGTGTGAGACAATTTGTATCCTTTTTTATGCTATCTTGAATGCAGAATTTCTCGAAGAAGTTGCCTTGTGGAACATGTTGGTAAAAGTTGGTGCTTTATCTATTTAATATAAAGGAGAAACAAATTTTAGACCGTAAATTAAGAGATTACATTAGCAGAAAGAAGCATTTAAAATCTAGCATATTAATCAATTAGGATTCAGTCTTAAGTGTTATTTGGGAAGAATATGAAGAAGAATCACAAAAAGATATTAGTAATAAAAAGATGAGTTGAATGAGCCTTGAACATAAACAAAAGATATTAATATAAGGATGTAACTTATTTATCTGTTCTTAAATTTTGAAGTGTTTATTTACGTAACAAAGACTTATTTGACTTATTTGTAAAACTTGAATGATTGATTTATTTATTCTTTGAATTTTGAAAGCCTTTTGTGGACTTGCCAAAAAAAAGAAGAAAAGATCGAATGCTTTGTGAAACTATATATCATCTGGTTTAAGCCAGGCTAAAGAAATCTAATGTACGCTTTCTTTTCTGTCAGATCTGGTATGCAGATAATCTTTTTCTCCCATTACTTGTGCACATACTCATATGCCTTCATTTTCTTCATTCTCTTAGGACCTAATATAGCTGCTTTGAATGATCTAAAATTTAAGAGCAGAAAGAAGAATTTTAATTTATTCAGGCTTCTTTTTAAACTCAATTGATACAAACACAAGACAGCATTTCATGAAACAGAGAGTAAAGGAATAACAAATTCATCAAATCATTCCTCTCAATTTCTCTTATAATTCGTCTCTTGTTATCAAAGAAAGCAAGAAATCCTTATAGTTCCCATTTGCATTGTCTTCAATTTTCTGGGTTAGGGGAACTCCATATAAGCTATTGTACTCTTCTTTAATCTCCTTCATATCTACATCTGCTCTGCTTACAATTACTCTTGTTAATGCCTTTTTAGTGTTGTGATCCGATTCCTTTCTCATTGCCTCATCTACTACCTAAAATAATTTATATGCAATACATGAAAATAATTTATTTTGAAACTGAGTGTCTTTAGAATTTGGCAGGGGCATTGTATATCTTACCTTGCTGAAATATGGGTGAGGGGTACACAAGCATTCAACTGTCTCCTTTAAGATCAAGTCAGCAGCGTCAAGATCCTGAAGAAAGCATCAGGAAGAATTAAATCTCATATCTAGAGCCCTACTAGCATCTAGAAATAATTTATCATGTTAGTTTCATATAAACTAGAACCGCATTCATCTCATACCTCATTGATGCTTCTGCCAGAAACTTCTTTGTAGTGTTTGTAAATAGCCTTGAGATGGGGCTTGCTTCTTGTTGTTAGTATTCGTATCAACTCATCATCCTCAATAGGATTCTTCTTCTCGCCATTCTCAATAGCATTAGCAATTAGTTTTGCTTCAGACTTTGCAGCATCTTCCCTAACCTTTGGCCCTTCATACCTATAGGCACTCATCAGTGCTACCAGCAGCTGCTCATAAAGAAAAACCATATCCATCAGATCCTTTTCATGCTGCATATTAGGCCTTTTGGGCTCATAATGTTACCGAGGATGTATATACAGTACCTTGCGCTCACTGCCAGTGATATGTGTGGCAACATCCTCTTCAATGGAGTGATCATAGAGGGAATGGTAGGCTTTCCTTGCTCCCAACAGTTGTTCTGATGATCTGGTGCATGCAATCTCTACAATAACACCATAAGATTGTGGACCAAGCCTCAAGGCCTCGTAAACGAAACGAGCATCTCTTTCCCAGGGATGCATGGCCCATAGCACCACGGCATTCTAAACAATCATAAAGAGTTAGAGTTATAATTTTGGTAATAATAGTCATCTTCAGGAACCGTTGTAGTTAGCCTTTTTAATATTTTAAGAAAAAGATCGCCAGATTTAGATGGTAGTGAAATCTGCTAAAAAGGAAAACAGAGAGGATACCTCAAATCGCGCAAATTCATGCCTGAGAAGATTAATACGGTGATCATCCCAGCGTTCAAATGAGCGTTCATCTTCAATGAACAAGTGAGGACTTGACTTTCTGAGTGTTGTCCTATGTTGAGGATGTGATTTTCCCAAAATTGATATTAATGACTTCTCATCAACTCCTAGTCCTGTTACACAGAAGGAGAAAGGAGAATTTGGTCAGCTCTTAATTCTGGTTCGTTGTGTATGAGGAAAAAAAAAAAAAGGATGTGAATAGTTGAGTACAAAACAAGGAAGAAGCAAAGAAAATGAATATTTGTGATATAGGCATTATCTAAATAGAGAGAAGCAAAAGAATGAATGAAGTTAAAAGGAACCTGATGAGAAAGCCTTGGTGAGAGCTTCCAGTTGTTGAGGATGAGCCATGTGTTTGTGTTTGTGTTTTGCAAGGAGAAAGATCTCGTGCTACATTTATATTAATATTGTGATTTGAGAATAAGGGCCATTTTAGGCAACTTGAGCTGTTACTGGGCAATAATAGAAAGGAAATTGAACTGAATTGAGGCAAAATGACCTGTGACTCATGAAAACGTAAATATATACAAAACTGCTTGTGATATTAATTAAAACTTTAATATTGAATTTATGATATTGTTTTATTGCAGTGATGCCCATGCATTCTCTCTTAAATCATTCGACCGCCCAATTGCTCAATTTGCCGAGACTAGGGATCGCAACGGGTAGGGTACCCGCGAAACTGAGAGTTTCCAAATCCGACTCGAATATGTTCCAAACCCGTTTAGTATTTTAATTTTAATACCCGTACTAGTTCCAAATCCGTTTAACAATAAAGGCACAATACCCAAATAACAAATCTGAATTAGGAAATTTAGATATACTAAAACAAAATAAATATATTACAAATTCATCATAACACAACCATTAATCAAGGAAAACAAACCAGATCATGGACGCCACTAAGGTTCATTTGGGTAATGCTAATTGATATTAAGATTTAAGACCAAGTCAGTAACACTCTGAAGGAAAAATCAATAAGAAGAAATGAATGAACTACTCACAGAAGTTGCACAGATCAATACCTAAGCCTGTGATGTCAAACAATTAGCCTCCCAGTCAATTTTCGTTACACTAGCTGAAGAAAAGGAAAAGAGAGAGAGGAGGCGAGAGGACAAATAGCAAAAAACCAAACAGAAACATAACAAAATAGCTTCTCAAATATCAAAAGCAATTAGTTTGGCAATAAAGTTGCAAATAATGGCACGCATCCAGCAATATCCAGATGTCAAACTCAGGTAAAACAAAAAAAACACCATATACGAGTTTTTTAAAAGCTAACTCTCTATCCAAATGAAAAAAACAATTTGCACCAACCCAGAGATTGAGCAAAATCTCATACAAGGAAACTACAAGAACAAGATTAAAAATGCTAATATCGTGCCAATTCAATAATACACAAAGCGCACAAGTGATTAAAAAAAAAAAAAACTCACGAGCAGCTTTGTGGGATTACTGTTCCTATAGCTGAATGCTTATCCGGTCTTGTTAGAATATCCGTTGTTTGCCTTGGAGCTCTTCAATCAGACACAGTTGCTCTTGCTTATTGGGAATTACTGCTGCACGTGTGTGAGTATGAGAACTCTTATCAATACAGGAACGCCAGAAGAATTCCTTGAAGGTAGTACTCAAGGGATGGGAAAAGGAAGATATCGCTAACTGGGAGGGAGAAGATTTATGGTCGTTGGGGAGAAAAAGGAGACGTCGCCGGTGCCGGGGCTGTCGGCAGTAAAGTGGGGGAGAGAGTCGATTGGGAATTATGGGAAGGGAAGCAGGGGGAGAGAGGCGCCGAAGGAGAGAGGGACGTGAATAATTTAAAATGAAAAAAGAAATCAGATTAGGGTTAGTTTTGCTAATAACGCTGAGCGGGATCGGGTAATTAACTTCCAACCCTACCTTAATTCGAAATAGATAAAATTTTTTAAATTCGAATCCGAACAAATTTATTTTGTAAAAATCTAAATTCGTCTTAATAGAATTTGGATGGATCGGACACCCATAAAAATTCTGTCTGTTTGCTATTTCTAGCCGAGACACCTTTTATAAAAAAATAATGAATGAGACTATCTTTTTCAAAATATTAGTCAATTACATTTTTTGAACCTTGATAATTATCCAATATTATATTGCACTATTATAAATTGTAAAATCTTTCAGATCAATATATATTAAAAGATATAAATCACTGAGATTAACACTTTCCGTAAATCTCTTTATTTGGATAAAACATAATTTATATATATACATTCTAAATTGTCTGAATATATTTGTACAATTAAATACCTTACCAACAAAAATATCTAAAAAATTTCAGAGCTCTCAACTCCATATTCAGAACCTTCCACCAAAATAGAAGGAGCTTGAGCTTGAGCTTGTATTGGCAGGGCATGCAAGAGGAGAACAACAAGACTAAAAAAACCATCTTCTGAACCACCATGGTCAAAATCATAAAATGCTAAAGTTGATGGAAATTCCTAGAATTATATTGAAACCTAGTGGTGCCCGATAAAATAAGCTCATTGAATTTTGCTCAATGATGCAGTAATTTACCACAATAACGCTCTCCACTGTGAACGAATGTCTGTTTTTGGATAAACGCAGGAGTCTCTTTTCGGGAATTTAATGTGAGATAGGGGCATTGCTGTCCGATGAAAACATAGATTAGAATTCCCGATTCTTGCTTTCTATTAGGAGGAAAATAGAAACAGAACATCCACACAGAAACTGCAGGAACTGAGATTTCACGAGTTTCGCTGTTTCTCCTTCTTTACTTGTTTCCATTAACCGTAAAAAAGAAAATAACAAAGCTTAGCTTTCCTGCGAAGAAAATGGCTACTATCAGAATGCCAGATACTGTTCCTTCTCCATCCCAAGACTGTGAGAGTCTCAGAAAAGCTGTTCAAGGTTTGTCTGTGCTTATTTATCCCAAATACATATAGCTTTTCTTTTTTTTGCTTTATTTCTCGTCCGAGTGTTTTTAATCTACCATGTTTCTTTGAAGTAATTCTGTGTGTATTATTACGGATATGAAGCTATATCAGGTCTCTGCTCTTTTCTCCTTCTGGGTTCTTCAAATTAATTGATTTTCTTATCAAATTCAATACTTCTACCCATAACTTCCCCTTGTGAGGATAGGAACTTAAAAGATTGATAGTCTGACCCGATTTTTAATTTATGCTTTTTATTTAATAGGCCAAAAATGGACTGAATATTTTCTATGTGAATAAATTCTTCTCTCTCTCTTTTTTTGGTTTTTAATAGGATTAGGAACAGATGAGAAGGCGATTATACGGATATTAGGTCACAGAAATGCAAGTCAAAGGAAGAAAATCAGAGACACATATCAGCAACTTTACAATGAATCTCTAATTGATCGTCTCCATTCTGAGCTGTCTGGTGATTTTAGAGTAAGCTTATTCATGAGCACGTTTTCTAAATTATGTTTTTCTGATAGCTGTTTCAGCGAGAACAATCAGTGTCATTTTTTAATTCAAAAATGGAGAATTTAGTTTCATTTATGCAGATCAAAGATTTCACTACTGAATCACCATATTGCATATTCATATCTAACAACTTGTAAACTTTATTGCCTTACAGAAAGCAGTAATTTTATGGACATATGATCCCGCGGAAAGGGATGCCAAACTGGCAAATGAAGCATTGAATGCAAAGAATAAAACCACAAATGAACTACAAGTGATAGTTGAGATAGCATGTGCAAATTCTCCTCAACATCTACTGGCAGTAAGGCAGGCTTACTGTTCTCTTTTTGATTGCTCCCTTGAAGAAGACATTGCATCTCAAGCCCCTTTGCCCCTTAGAAAAGTAAGCCAACATTTCCATTCACATACAGTTTGCTACATGTGTGCCAATTCATCTTTAGAGTTAGAGGTGACACCATGACTTCTAGGCAAACAGCTTTCAAGAAGATAAGGATTTTGTAGGAATTAGAAAAGGTTTGCTTTCAAGAAGTTTTCAATAAGTATTACCCTTTGATATGTAATTACTTTCAACATTTTTAAATATATTCTGAAAAACTCTTGCAGAAGTGAAATTCCAGAGCTCATATTTGGCTGGAATTAGAAAGAAGGAACAACCTCGAAAAATAGAAAAGAAAAATTTTGACTAAGAACTTGCTTCTGTATGGGGGCTTTCATTTTAAACAGTGATCCTTGTTGCATTACATGTTTGATTTAGGCATGAACTTTGTTGATTTGTACTTGCTATGATTGAAATACCTTCCTTTGTTTCTTAAAGGAGTTTGTAGGATTCACTTAACACCAATGTATGCATTGTGCAGCTCTTGGTGGGCTTAGTAAGCTCTTACAGGTATGACAAAGAACAGGTGAATATGAATATATCCATCTCAGAGGCATCTAAATTGCATGAAGCCATCAAAAGAAAGCAACTAGATCATGATGATATAGTGTATGTTCTCAGCACTAGGAATGTGTATCAGCTTAGAGCAATGTTCGAGTGCTATCAGCAAAACTTTGGAAATCCTATTGACCAGGTTCAGCATCTGCAATTTAGCTAGTTGAAAAACATATATATTTTTTTTTAAGAAAAAGAATTTTTTAGTGGGAATTTTTTGTTGGATGGTTTCCTTTGCAGGACATAAAGAGTTGTGGAAATGGCGTATTGGAATCTCTATTAAGAGTGGTAATTTGGTGCATACAATCTCCAGAAAAACACTTTGCTGAGGTGATTGATTTAGTATCCATTGTGGACAATACATTTGGTGATAATTTCATTTTCTCATTCTTTCTTTTGCCTTTTCCATATCATTGGAAGGACTCTTTTCTTTTTTCTTTTTTTTTTTTTTTCTTTTTTTTAAATTTTATAGTTAAAGAAGTGAAAACAGATGCCCAGTTGAGAGGATATGGACAAAATTGAAACAATTTTTTCAAATATTTTTTTGCTCATTAGCAGTGGTTAAATTGTTGACAGGTCATTAGAAATTCCATCAGTGGGCTTGGGACAGATGAAGGTTCACTAACAAGAGCTATTGTAACTCGAGCTGAAATTGACACAATGAAAATCAGGGGGGAGTACTTCAACATCTACAAAACTAACCTTGATGGTGAAGTTATTGGTGACACATCAGGGGATTACAAGGATTTCTTGATGACCTTACTTGGTGCTAAAATCTGATTCATTCTCCTCGCGCTCATTTCTGATTGTATTTGGAATGCTGAATATTGGATTGCTTGTGCTCATATCTTTGAAATAAAAGTGGTAAACTGGTTGGATCAGACACCTAAACTTCACTGTTCAGTTCAGTTGTGATTCTAGTTTGATGGTCTGTACATAAACCTCACCAATCCCTTTGCTTTATATGAAAGATGATGATTTCCTTATTGCAATGCAAATGATATTTCAGCAGATCCAATGTTACAGTTTCTGCTATTAAAAAAAAAAAAAATCTCTTTTACAGTTTCTGCTATTAAAAAAATCTCCTTTTTCATTTATATATTTTTGTGCACGCGTTCTTCCTCGTTCTGCAGTTTCAATATCAGAATCTGGAGAATGGAGTGCTTGTCCTCCTTCCATTTTTGTTGATATATTGTTTAATGATAAGAATCTATTTTATTTTCAAAAAAGAAAAACTAGTCAAATTATTGAAATTTCTTTTCATACTCGCTGTAAAAGCATGAGTATAAGAAAGAGTATTAGGTACATGTAAATCCATCCTTCACACAGTAAAAGTGATATTGGAGTATTTGATCATTGCTAACTTCTTTTGACTCAAAAACACATGAACTATTTTAAATTAAACAAATTCCGATTCATATTTTTTGACCTCGTCCATTTCTTGTTCCAAAATTAGTGGGTCAGACACCGGTTCATGTTCAAACTCCCAACACGATGAAGGATCCTTGAGCTGGCTTGACCTGAATCCTAATACGGGTGATGACCCATGTTATGGGTTTTGACCAAACCCAACTTACAAATCGGTGAATTTGGTTTCTCTGTGGCACAGAAAAAACAATGGAGTTTACTCTCTTCTCTGTTTTGCCATTCAAAGCTCGGAACATGGAAAACTCTGTTTGTTTGACTCGGGCAATTAAGAAGAAGAAGAAAATTGATCCTATTATCAACCAAAGAGTCATAGCCGACCAATGAAGCTGTTCCAAAAGTATTCCCTTCTTCACAATACTTCAAACAAGAAGCCTTCAATTTCACGCCCTGCAGGAAAAAAAAAAAGGTTCTTATTTAGTTCCAGAATGAGGAGGAAGAGGACAAATAGGTGAATCCAGCAGGACTAACACTCTCAGTCTTCGGTGCATCGCTAATAGGTCGTTTTCTTCGGTTTCTTCTTGTGGGTGCTTTTCTCTATCTTTTACTTGCTTGTAGTTCCCGTCCAAGACGAATTAGTGCAAAAACAAACAGGGTTTTGTTGGAGTAGTCAAGCTTTCCCATTTCTTCTTCAGGTTCATTTCCTCGTTAGTTCTTCTCCTCTGGAAATGTTGAACTTTCCTCGCTTGGTGACATTTTGAATTCTTTGAATTTTGTTGTACACAGATACACATGTATTTTACGTCCCTTACTTGAAAGTTTCTTCTTGTTTTTATCCTCAATTTGGTCTCATTATTCATTTAATTCCTTGATAATCTTCAGTTGAATTCAATCCTGTCTATGTAAACATTTCCTCTCTCAAATTTCTGTTAAGCTTTTTCTTCTATTGAATTCTGGAATACTGGTTTGATATTTCTCTCCTGTCAATACTCTCAATATTTCGTTCCTCCTAAATCTCCCTATCCACCACTTCACCGGAAAAAAGGAAACTAGATGCAAAAATGGGAGAGCAAAAGCTTCTCTGAGCTTGTATCAGAGTTACAAGCCTCAGCAGAAGAGGTTGCATCGCTAGCAAAGAACTCTGAATACGAGAGAGAAGTCTTCACTGAATTTGCAGTTCTGCTTGAGAAGTTCACGCCAATTCTCATAGAGTTGAAGGAAAATGGTGATGATATGGATAGTCAAACAGTCAGAAAAGCAGTTGAATCCCTTAAAAAGGAGCTTAGGCGTGCTATGGAGTTCATTAAAAGCACCGAATCACCCTTCCAGCGGATGGAAGACATGACTCAAGATCTTGGGAGATCTTTAGGCCTTGTGCTCTTTGCAAGTATTGATGTGTCTCAAGAAATCAAAGAAAAAGTTGCAGCACTGCATAAAGAATTGATGAATGCCAAGTTTAATACCAGTTTAAGTACAAGTCTATGTCCTAGTGCAAATCCCAGTCCAAGACCAAGTCAAGAACCATGGTTTGGGAATGAACTGGACTCTCAGAGGGAAATTAAGGTAGAAAGCATTGTTCTTAGTATTGAAGATGTCGTATTGCAACTTAAGTATGGTAATGATGAAGAATTTACGCTTGCACTTTGGGGATTGCGTGATTTTATCAAGGATCAAACTATTGACAAAGAGTGGATTAATGATGAAAGAGTTATTCCAATTCTGTTTAATCGGTTAGGTTCAATCAAGCCTCACAGCCGGTTGACTGTCATTCATCTACTAAGAATCCTTGCTTCTGTTAATACTGAAAACAAGGTGAGCCATAGGAGAAAATTGATTGTTTTTATCTCTGTGATTTTGTTTCGAATATCAACATTTCAAGTTGTTAGCTATCTTACAGTTTGTGGTAGTCTGCAGGAAAAGATGGCAGATGTTGGATCATTATCACTATTGGTGAAATCTTTGACACAAGAAGTGGAGGAGCAAAGGGAAGCTGTAGGACTTCTATTGGAACTCTCGGTGATTTCTGCAGTTCCGCGGCGTATTGGAAGAATTCAAGGCTGTATTTTTGTGCTAGTCGCTATGCTTAATGGTGATGACCCAACTGCCTCTCACAATGCAGGAGAGTTGTTGACTGCATTGTCAAGCAATACTCAAAATGCGCTTTATATGGCTGAGGCTGGTTACTTTAAACCTCTAGTGCATTACCTAAAGGAAGGTAATAATAGAGCCTCTTTCCACTTTGTAGTTAAGCTTTCTAGTTCACCATGTTAATGAAATTTTGCTGTTGCTTTATGTGCATTTGAATTCCAAACTGCAGAGTTTTACGAGTTCGAAAGTTATTAACCATGTATATTGAATATAAATACCGCACCTGGCAAATATGCATTTGGAGAACTTGGTGTCAAATGTGGAAAAATCTGATCATTCAAATAATCTAATGCTAGAATATTAACATAAAAACCAGTGATTTGTATTGAGTTTATTAGATGAGAGCAAAAAGTAATAAGACAAGTTATGTCCATAACTTCATTTAGAAAGATTTGTAGCACCTCTCCTTGTTGAGGCGCATATAAATGTTGGTTGATCAAAGAATAGAAACATCTAATTTCTCTGCATTTGTCTTACTAATCTGAATTGTAAATGAAGTAATCTAAATTAATACTTAGAAAATGCTGTCTAAATGTAATCATCTTGTTTTTTTCAGGCTCTGATATGGCTAAGGTCCTCATGGCAACAGCAATTGCAAGAATGAAGCTCACTGATCAAAGTAGAGCTTCCCTTGGTGAAGACGGGGCAATTGAACCCCTAGCCAAAATGTTTAAAGCTGGAAATCTTGAAGCCAAGTTATCTGCGTTAAATGCATTGCAGAATTTATCAATGTCAACGGAAAATATAAAGCATCTAATCAGTTCAGGCATTGTAGTCCCCCTGCTTCAGCTGCTATTCTCTGTCACATCTGTGCTCATGACTCTTCAGGAACCAGCATCAGCCATACTTGCAAAGATAGCTGGATCTGAATCTGTTCTGGTTAACCAAGATATTGTTCAGCAGATTCTCTCTCTTTTGTATCTGTCCAGTCCAGTAGTTCAGTTTCATCTCTTACAAGCACTCAATAGCATTGCTTCCCATTCTAAGGCTACCAAAGCAAGGAAAAAGATGAGGGAAAATGGTGCATTCCAGCTTCTCTTGCTCTTCCTCACAGAGACTAGTATAAAAAACAGAACTGCTGCCTTAAATTTGCTCTACACTCTTTCTAAAGATTCACCAGAAGAATTGATGGAACAGCTCGGAGAATATCATGTTAATAACATTGTAAGTGTTGTCTCTTCATCAACATCTGAGGCTGAAAAAGCTGCTGCAATTGGAATACTGAGCAATGTCGTCGTTGATAATAAGAAAGCAACAGGTGTACTTGAGAAATCTAACTTGCTACCGGCTCTGATCTTAATCATGAGTTCAAGTGAATCAACTTCAACGCCCACAACAAGCTGGTTAATGGAGAACATCGCAGGCTTATTTATTCACTTTACAGCTCCCTCTGATAAGAAACTACAGCGTCTTTCTGCAGAATTAGGAGTGATTCCTTTGCTTGTGAAGTTGCTGTCAACTGGGTCATTGGTTGCCAAGTGTAGAGCTGCAACCTCACTAGCTCAACTGTCACAGAATTCATTAGCTCTAAGAAAGTCCAGAAAATCGAGGTGGACATGTATTCCTCGTTCAGCAGAGGCTTTTTGCGAAGTTCATGATTGCTACTGCATTGTCAAAAGAACATTTTGTTTGGTCAAGGCTGGTGCTATCTGTCCACTGATCAAAATATTGGAAGGAGAAGAGAGAGAAGCTGATGAAGCTGTTCTTGATGCACTTGGAACTCTATTTCAAGATGAAATATGGGAAAGTGGAAGCAACTATATGGCTAGAATGTCAGTTTTCCAAGCAATAATAAAGATTTTAGAATCTGGAAATGTAAATGCTCAAGAAAAAGCACTGTGGATATTGGAGAGGATCTTTAGAATTGAGGAACACAGAACAAGATACGGAGAGTCTGCTCGGGGAGTGCTCATCGATCTTGCACATAATGGTGATCCGAAATTAAAATCAACAGTTGCAAACGTTTTGGCACAGCTGGAGCTCTTGCAAGCTTAGTCTAGTTACTCCTAAGAGAATTCAACATTCATGCAATTTGTTTCATACTTTCATGCGCATGGTCGCTTCGTGACTCTGTTCACATTATTTAGCTGTTATTACTTTGACTGATTCCGAGTCTTTGAGGCAAAGGATTCGCAAGAAATTACAGGCTTAGTGAAGTAGAAATTTGTTGCATCTTCTGAATTTTGCTGGTATTCTGATTATTGAAAATAAGGTCAGATCTGAAAAATATGCAGATATCGTACAATGAATCAATCAGGTTCAGAATCTTTCTTCTTTGTCACCAGATGAGGATTTCTTATGAGTGAACTAATTATTTGGGATTTAGACAAGGCAGAAAATTTAAGAAGAAGATGGAAGATATGAAAATGATTGACCTGTGTCGTCTGTATTTATTCTGTTTCCCCCTTGTTCCTGAGGCTCAGGTAAGAAAAACCATGCTCGACTCTTATGGCTTTATTCATTATGCACACGAAACTGCTCCAAATACATATATATCTATAGAACTTGAAAATTTCCCAGGACTAAAACAAGTAATCAACTCATGAACATAAGCTTGAGCCAGACTCAAAGAATTAGATATCTCACACACAGGGATATAAAATTACTGAATCAAATTATAGAAACATATTTCTCTTATACATAAAAAAGCTAGGTGATCCTGGTGAAGATGATTTTGATACACTGCAACCTCTCATCAAGCCTCTTATCCAATCACAACTGTGGTATCAAAGCACAAGTCACAGATCCAACAGCAGCATAAAGCAAAGAGGCTGCATATTTGATTAAGAAAAATTGTGCAAAAATAAGAATACACTGTTATCATAGGAATTATGCTAAAAGAAATAGGATTAATTGAATTGGAGAAGAAAGAAGACTTACCATCCTTCAAGAAAGCTTCTATCCCCCTTGGGTTTTGAGTATGGACAACATTTTCTTATCCCAACTGTAAGTCATTTTAGAAGCTATATCAGATTCAGAACATAACAAAACTGAAAAACATCAATCTGAGAGAGAATGACCTGGTAAAGGCGGTTTCTTTTTGTTTGAATTCTGTTTCTTGGGCTGCTGTTTCTCTTGCTGATTTTCCATTGTGAATCAAAATTATGAGCACAAGTACGTACAAGCATGTAAGTGTTATTGGTCCCTTTAAATAATGGCATTAGTGGGATGATTTACTTTGAGGAATAGTTTGGTGGCTATCATGCATAATCTAGCTTTTGTCATTCCTGAAGCATCTCAGAATCAGAATGTCCAGTTACATCCGCAACAGAGTTAATTAAAGAATAAAACTATTTAACAAAACAAAAGAAAGGAAACTTGAAACCGCTGATAATGACAATATGTAGCTGGTAGATGCTCCTGCCTAGCATTAACAAATTATATGCTAACTGAACTGATCTGGAGTTCGAGTGCTATTACAGAATCCCACTAAGACGATTTTTAGTAACCTCATCAATTAATTAAATTAAATTGAGAAACTCTGATAGTTGTTAAAACAAAAAAAAAAACGGGTAATTCAAGTCAATAGATATTGGCAGCTTTTCTAGAGGTTTTCTGCTGTGATATTCTTCTGCCAACTGCTTCGAGAATTTCTGAAATTATTGATGCACTTTTGACTTATTTGCATGAGAATATATGCTTTTTTTTTTAAATTATTTTTAAAGATAGAATTCATTAATATAATGATATATAGTCTAGGCCTCTAGTTCAAAGAGAAACCTAGCAAAGCCCAGTTAAAAAGGTCCAGACAAGAAAAAGCCCACCTTGAGAAATGCTGCGTCAAAACATTTGATAGGCCTTCGTTTTACTTAAATCTATTATTTTTACATTTCAATGAATTTTTCATGATGAAATTGATATGTTTAGAATTGTAAAAATATTTAAATATTCAGGTATTTACCATCTTGGTTATTATATATTATAATCATATTATATTTCAATTAATTTAATCTAATATGCTTTTGGGATTTAAACCTTGAACCTCTAAAAATTTTAGTCTGAAATTTACCACAAAACTGTACACTTTTATTTGCTATTATTATATATTATTTTCATATTAATTATTAATTAATCATATATTTTTATAATTGAAATATAATATTGTCATTTTTAATATTGTTTGAACTTTAATAAATTAAAATTAATAAACAATTTTAGACATATTATTCCTCCCATCTCACTTAATCTTTCCAATCAAACATTATTATTATTATTATTATTATTATTATTATTATTAGAAACAGAAGAAGAAGGCTCCTGCTTTTTGTGTTTTGTATTTTAGGTGCACTTTTAATAATTATGATATACTCATATCCATGAAATTAATTTATATTGATTAATTTTAAATTAATATATATCTATATCATGCTTACTTTCATCATAAATTAAATTATTTATCACTATGTCATCTTTTAATATATTTTATAATTTTTATATATTCTCTTTATAAATCTTATAATAAACGTCAAACCATACTTGTACATAAATACCGTAAATAGATAAAAATTAATATTCAATGAGACAATTTATAAATATTATTATTTATTTAATTAATACTATGAAACTATATTATTTATTTTTAAAAAATTATAACATAAAAGACAAAATTAAAAAACGTATAGTATAAAATATTTTAAATAATATAAACTACTCTATAAAAATACAATCTTAATTAATAATTAAATAAACCTAAATTAAATAAACAAACCTGCTATCAAAAGAACCCTTAAATCTCGACTCTCCAGTCTACTGCCGCCCTCCCCTCCCCTTCACCATTCCGCCTCTCCTCTGGTACATACGTGCGCCTCCCACCGCTCGACCCTCTGCTCTTCACGCTGTCAACGTCATTGCTGCCTCCGTGCTGCTTGCTGGGTTAGCTGGTCCTGGTTGATTCTTTGCTCTTCTCCGCCGCTTCCTCTGGTCCTCGTCGCTGCGTCCGCTGGTCCAGTCTTGCTGTCCGGTTCTGCTCCTCGCTGCGTTCTCTCTCACTGAAGGTTTGGATGTGTTTTTTTAAATCGTGATTTCAGATGTGTGCTTTCTGAGATTTGCGAGATTTATTTGATGTGGATTTCTGAAACTTGTGAAAATATTAAGATTTATATGAAGGTTGTATTTGTGAGATTATTGAAAATTATTTGTAATAAACACTACCATTCAGAGTTGTTTTTGTGAGATTGATATTGTTTTAGTATTTTGTTGAAATGTGAGATTTTTGTGTCGATTTCTGATTTTTTTTGTTGGGATTATGAGTTAATCGGGTTCGGGTATTGTCAGGTATTAATTGGGTGATGGTAAACGGATTTGGTATGGGTACGCCACGGGTAGTGAAAATTAATTTTCAAACGGTTTCGGGATGGGTCCGGAGATAGTTTATATATGAATGGATTCGTGTTGTGTATTTAGAATTTCGCGGGGATCACCATCCCTAAATTTCTTTTATCATCTTACGACACTAAAACCTTAGCAAATTCTCGGCTTTTTTCTTGTTTTACAGCTTCGCTCTCTCTATCAAAAGGTTCCCCACTTCGAGAAATGTTGCGTCGAAACATTCGATTAAGGAGAGAGTATTTGTACAGGAAGAGCTTAGAAGGCAAAGAGCGATTGCTCTACGAGAAAAAACGCAAAATAAAAGAAGCCTTAGCTGGTAACAAGAAAATTGTGCCAAATTGTTCTAAATTCTGTGTGTATTTGTAGACTGATTTATCTGCTTTCACAGAGGGAAAGCCCATTCCTACTGAGCTCAGAAACGAGGAGGCCGCACTTCGCCAAGAAATCGATCTCGAGGATGAAATCACCGCAAGTATGCATGTTTTCTTTTTTTTGTTTGTTTAAGACTGGGAGTGGAGTTTAACTTGACCAAGATTTTGAATTTTTTATGTTCTCTAATTGATTTTATTTGTGGCTTAGTTGGGCTTTACTTGTAATACATTCATTACTTTGTGTTGTTTGAATATAGTTCCAAAGACTCATATTGATGATGAGTATGCAAATGCAACTGAAAGAGATCCTAAAATTTTGCTTACTACCTCTCGCAATCCCAGTGCTCCGCTCATACAATTTGTAAAGGTTGGTGTGTGAACCAGCAGTGTTTTGTAGTTTCTTTCAGCTCCTCCTGTCCATCTTTTATTTTGTTAATTTTGTTGGTGTTGTGTATATGGTTTTGCTTTGATCATTGATGGTGATTCAATTGCCCTTGTCCTGTAGGAATTAAAGTTTGTCTTTCCCAATGCAGAACGTATCAATCGTGGTGGTCAGGTTAGTTCTTTGCAGTTGCACATTATGTTGTTGTTTGAGAATGTGATAACATGATTACCACAGAAGACCTGTTTCTAAGTTCTTATTTTGATTTCTTTAATCCTATTGATTGAAGATTCATGTTTTGCCAGTAACTTAGGAAATTCCAACGAGAACTTGTACTTTTTGCTCCTGAAATAAAACTATACTTTTCTGTCAGCAATTATGAATGTAATTTTAGGGGAACGGTAAAAAGAAGAACTATTCTTTACATCCTCATATTTGATGCTAGATAAAGGAATTGCTAATCAAATTTGTTTCATTAGCGTATGTAGGAATCTAGATTTGTGACCTGTATAATTCAAGCTGCAAGTCGGAGTGCAGTGTTTCAGTCAGATACTCGCTATTGGTTTTAGGACAATAGCATTATAATATATAAATGATTTTGGCAAAACATTGGAGTTCTATAATGTGTGGCACATTATTGCATATTTTACTTCTTTGCAGGTTATTTCTGAAATTATTGAAAGTTGCCGCGCGCATGATTATACAGATATCATTTTGGTTCACGAGCATCGTGGTGTGCCTGATGGTTTAATTATAAGCCATTTACCTTTTGGTCCAACTGCTTATTTTGGATTGCTCAATGTGGTAAGTATTCTCTTTATTGTTGTATCTTTTTGGGCCTATGATTTAGCTTATTTGTTTGGCTGGAAATATATTAATCAAGTGTTAAACTGTAGGTTACTAGACATGACATCAAGGACAAGAAAGCAATTGGAACAATGCCAGAGGCTTACCCGCATTTGATTCTGAACAATTTTAAAACAAAGGTTTCACTTCTCTAGTACCAAACATTTATATCTCACTGTTGTAGTGTTTAATTCCAAATGGAAATTTAGTAGTTAAAAAAGGATTTATTATTATTGGGAAAATAATTGATGCAAAAGAAGCTATTCAGTACAAGCAGAGTAAGGTTGCAGCTTTGTTGCTGGCATCCTTGCAAGTTTAAGAAATGGTGCAAAGGGAGAAGGTTGATATTCAAAGATCCCATATATTTATTTTCTTGTCATGTGATATTAATTTTACAGTTTGTCCTAGTTTTGACAGTGGAGTTGCTAAAACAACTGTTAGATATAGGCAAAATAATGGGAGATTTTTGTTGTCGGAACCCTGATGCAATTCCATAACCGTATTGGTCATATTGTGCATTATCTGCATTTTACGTGTTTGTAGGGTAGTAACAGCACTATGAGTATGATTCACAACAAAATGCTTATTATTAATGTGTTTTAGAAATTAGCAAATAGGAGTCCCAGTAAATAAAACATGTGACTGAGATTCACTTATGAATAAGCCAGATTTATGTGACCCTGTTTTGTGGCTCTTATTTATCCACTATTGCTAGTTGATAACTGAATGGTGATTTTTTTTCCCCTTTTTTGTCTTTTACTTCTGATAGCTGGGGGAAAGGACAGCTAATATTTTAAAGCATCTTTTCCCAATGCCGAAGCCAGACACGAAACGAATTATCACTTTTGCAAATCAGTCTGACTATATTTCATTCAGGTTGGTGCATTGTCTAATTCCTTGAATTAAACTTCGGTTTATAATTATGCTATTAGTGAAATTTACTTATTGGCATACATTTTCAACGTTGATCGAGTTATTATTGGTGTACTTAATTATTGGGCGTCTCTTATATGTTTTTATCTGAAGTTTGCACTTTCTCATCTTCTGCAAAGAAATATTATTCTCAAAATCTTTGTTCTTGCTCCACAGATTCATTTTTGGCATATTTTGTTATTTATACAGCCGAAATTTCACATTTTAAATATATTTTTTTTAATGATTTATCTGTCATTATCTCTCTTGCTAACTTGGGAATATTGAATCATATGTATGCTTCCCCTTCTCCTTCTGCTGATATTCAGTTGTTACAATTGTAATAGGCACCATATCTATGAAAAGCATGGAGGTCCCAAGTCTGTTGAGCTCAAGGAGATTGGTCCCCGGTTTGAAATGCGGCTTTATCAGGTAACAATAATGCCAATTAATTTACTTTCCTTTAACTCCTACCCAAGTTATGAAGGGCTGGTTTGCCTTTTTATTTTTTTGGATTATTGGTAATATAAAAGGAGTTTGTTCTTGTTGTAGAAAAATCTTGATACTCTGTTGGTGGTCATTGCACTGGATGATACCTTGTTTGAATTATTATGACATCTCATTTTGGTTGCTTTACCTGTTTTGATTATCCAGATAAAATTGGGAACAATGGATCAGAGTGAAGCCCAGATTGAGTGGGTGATTCGACCATACATGAACACATCTAAGAAACGGAAGTTTCTTGGGGATTGACACAACCTCTAAACCTTCAAATATTGCACCTTTTTCCTCTGTATTTTTGGCAAATTCTGAATAGAATATTCTTAAGCTAACCGAGTCTTTATTATTAAAATGTTATTGTTCTATCAGAGTATGTTATGTTAAATAGCGGCAGGTCCTCTTCCTAAAAGCTTCACCTTATCGAACTGATTCAATATTCAGGTAAAATTGATTTATTATTATTATTTTTTTTCCAAATAAGTCAAATTGTGACAATAGAAATCTACATCAAGGTCAAATGGATGTGTTACATGGCTGACATTGATCTCCACAACTTCTAACCAAAATTGCAAATCTATGCTAATATACCAAATTGGTGGCTCTTTGCACTGTCTTTTTGTACAGTACAGTGCATTGCATACGGGGTTTTTGAGGAAATAACCTTTGGAAATATCAACGAAGTACCTTCTAAGTGATATATTAACCGTATCTTTTCAAATTTACCCTGTGGATACTAATGTTATTTTTATTTCTAATTGTTGAATGTAATGTTATAATCTAATAAATTTTGAAAAATGTATTCTTTTGTTAAAAACTAAACTAATTTATTTTATTAAATAAAATAGAAATGTTTCGCTGCATATTGGAACGTAGTATAAGACATTTAAAACATTGAAAGAAGTTGTGAAGCACGACCAAGGCATTGATACAGATAATCCAATTGTCTAAACAGATTATTTGTAGAATTCCATGACACCCACTGCATCATAAGCAACATAGCAAATGAGTTGAAACCGTGAAAAGCCAGTAGCCTTGGCCAAGTCCTTGAACTCTTCCTCAGTCCTTTGCTTCCCTCCAGGGAATAGAAACATCATCACATCCAATTGGCATACGTATTTAGTAGCAATGCTTGAATCCAGTGCCCGTGGCATTATATGGCTCACCACAATCACCTTCCCACCCTCTGGCAAAGCATCATAGCAATTCTTGAGAATCTTGGTGCACTGTTCATCACTCCAGTTATGAAGAACGTCCTGCGCAAAATCAACATTCCTAATTTAACTTGAATGCTTGAAAATTAATGTTATCAATTATCTTGAATGTATATATCCCAACCTTACCTTCATCATAATAGCATCTGCACTTGGAATACCTGACAACATATCTCCTCCAACGTGTTTGACACCTACATATATATAATAACACATCTTTGTAAATCCAGCATGTTTCTGACTCCGATCTATATTTATTTATAGATGAATGTCTTAATTGTGATATATACTGTGTTTTGAATCTGTAATGAACCAAATAAATCTTATTTTGGCATACCAAGATGAGGTGGAGCTTCTTTAACCACGTGAGGCAAGTCGAAATTAATGCCAGCTATAGAAGGGTACTTTGAAATAACCATGTTAATGGCAACTCCAGAACCGCCACCCACATCCACCAGAGATTTCAGTCCCTGGAAACCATTGTAGCTATCAAGAACTTTGCTTATGATATAAGAGGAAATGCTATCCATGGCTTTGCTGAAGTCTTTCACCGATTCTTGATCTGAACTTATGTATTTGTACATGGGTACCCCATGGGCTCTCTCAAATGGATTCCCACCTTCAAGAATTGAGTCCTTTAGGTAAAACCTGTAATATATAAAACAATAGCTATATTAAGAGAATCAATTATAAATTATGAGAATTTAAATCTCCTAATTAATAAATGTATACTCGCATGAAAACTTTTATGAGTGGGTCTAAATCCCACTTTTATTTGTGGTTTAAAGTTCATGCAGAAAGTAATTGAATCTCCTAGGCATAATATGCAGTAAAAAAAAACAACGCACCAGGCCTCGGTTAAAGCTTTGGCATCAGCAGGGAAAGCAGCCATGGAGACTCCATGTTTATTGTCCCGAACGAAAAACTGACCAGTGGAAGAAAGGCCATAACGCCTTTCAATAAGACCATGAGAAGAAGTGAGCAGCGAGTAGGAAGCGAGGAGTCTGAGCAGGCGATCAATCATGGAAGGAGCATCTGGGTTGCGAGTAGGAAGGTGAGCAGTGATCTCAGCAGCAGTGAGAGGACCTGCTTGAGCAATGATGTCGAAAAGCTTCAGCTGCAGACAAATAGCGAGGGCATGAGAGAATACATAAGCGCTGCGAAGATATAAAGCAAAGCTATAAGCTTCATCATCCTGCTGAGAAGTTGGTAAGGAAGTTGAAGAACTCATATTCTTCTTTTTGTGTTGATAGTTGAGGTGCTTCTTCGGTTATTGCAATTTATACATGTAGGATCTGCAAAATTTTTCTATTCTGACACATAATTTAAAATTAAAAGAAATGAATTCTGGATATACACATCAAAACGTACAAGATTTTCCACGGAATCTTCACATGAAAGATCAATCCCATGTGTCATGGCCATACCATCACCACTGCTTCTGTCGGTCTGCCAGACCTTGTATACCGGTTTTATATTGATGATCGATCATATGGTAATACATATATACTAATGGCACTATTTTTAATTTTTTTATATTTATAATTATAATATCTTTAATTCAGTCTTTAATAGTGTTAATTCTTTGTTTGGTGTGAGTGATTTTATAAAAAAAAAAAATTTTAAATGAAATCATTCCTGATTTCATAAATAAAATGGAAGGTAAATAATTTTAATAGCATATTTTTGAAATTGGAATTGCTCTCGACTTTTGATGGATAAGAAAAGGAAAAAAAAAAGATTTTATTTCGGAAAAATAGTGATATTTTGTTAATATTAGGCACGGATTATTATAAATGCAGTGAACAAAAGTGGGTGTTTGGTGGGTGGGTTGGTAGCATTATGATTCACGATTGTCGAAATAAGTCAAAAATAACCTTTCTGGTTGTCAACAATTTACAACTGCAAATAACGGTGAAAGGATTGAATTCACAGGGAATTGAATACTTACCTATTTTTCTTATAAGACCAATAAAATAAACTGAAATAAAAATAAATTGAAATAAAAATAAAACCGAAAGAGAAATAAACTGAAAGCGGAATAAAAATAAATTACAATAAAAGTAAAATTAGGGATTTGAGATTGATTTGATTAAGAAAACGATTAAAATAAGTGAATAATAAAATAAAAGAAAATAAATAATAAGAAAACTCTAATTAAAATATTGGATCCATTTTAGCTGTTGGGATTGATCACAGACACTTTGTTCTTTTAGATTGATTCAATAGATTAGTTATGGAGATAGAAGACGCTTCTCACCACATTATCTCTCCTTATGATTAAACCAATTAGGAAACGTCTCTAATTAATTACTAATCAACAAGTTGCCAATGAACGTCCTTGGGTTTTAGGCATCAAAACAACTGTTAATTGCATTAAGAAATAGAGAGATCCAATCCTAACTATCCAAACGTATGGAGATAACGCTAGATCATGCAATTTCCTTGGGTTTTATCCCAAGTGTTCTCATGTAAGAATAATCTAAGCAATTACGGAATTAAATTATTCAAACTAACAAATAATTATTTTGTAATTAAAAATCAATGTAGCTTTCAATAACAAAATAATATGAAAATTAAGTATAAAATTGCATGAATATTAAATACCCAAAAGTTAAACAATATTTGATCAAGTCTCACAACCCATTAAACAATTAAAAATTCAATCAATATTCAATTAGATTAAAAAAATTAGCCACTTATTGGCTGAATTAAAAACAGAAAAATAAAAAAAAAAAGAAAAGAAAGAAGAACCGAATTCTTCCTTACGCCGGGCGGTGAAATTGCCGAGTTGGAATTGTATTGTGTGTGTTCGGCCGCTTACGGTCCTTTAAATAAGTGCAGAGGAGCGCTCTATTTTGGAATTTCTGGCCACGTGTGGTGAGTCTGCGCAGAGAGTGGGCTGCGTCCGTGAGTTTGGAGTGCTGGCCACATGTGAGGTGCTTGGTCATGGGCTGTCCATGTGTGTGGCGAAATGGAAACACCTTGGTGGGCCATGTGTAGGGCTGTAAATGAGTCAAGCTATTCGTGAGCTACTCGAGACTCGACTCGATAAAAGCTCGACCGAGTTCGGCTCGTTTTTTAAACGAGTCAAGTTCGAGCTCAATTTTGAGGCTCGTCACTTAAACGAGCTGAGCTTGAGCTCCATAGTATTCGGCTCGTTAAGGCTCGCGAGCTGGCTCGTTTTTAGGCTCGCGAGTAGGCTCGTTGAGAAGGCTCATGAGCAGACTCGTTAAATAGGTTCGTGAGTAATATTGTTTAAATAAATTGGTGAACCAATTTGTTAAATAAATTTATGAACAAGTTCATATATTATTAAAAAAATAAAAATAACTATAAAGTTATAAAATTTAAACTATTATAAATACTTGAAAATTATAGTATTGAAAATTACAAATAATTAAGATTAATTATTATAATTAATATTCTTTAAAATTAAATTATAAAAATCTTTTGTATATAATTATTATAATAAGATTTCATAAAATTAATGTATAATCACAAATAATTAATATTAATTATTATAATAAGTATTCTTTAAAATTATAGTACTACATGATAAATTGAGTTGTAAAAATTATATACATTTTAAAATTAAAGTATAATTATAAAAAATTTTTTGTATATAATTAAGCATACAATATAAAAGATGATAATAATTATCAAAATATATTAATAATAATTAATTAAGGTTATATGGATGTTGAAGTTGAAATTCAAGTTAACTAATTGAACAAGTATGAAGATGATTATGAAGATAATTAAATTATATTAGCTTGTTTCAACTGTTGGAAGTTGGAATCAACTTTATTCGTTTGATATTAAACTTTGTGTGTAATCTAATTTTATTATGCTGTTGAATTTATATTTATTTGTGTTATTTTAGTTATAAATTGTGTTATGTAATTTTTTTATGTACACTCTCTTTTTTTTATATTATTTAAATTAATGATGATTAAAAACTGATTAAAGTGTAATTATTAATTCGAGCTCGAGCCTGAACTTAAGCTCAAACCAAACTTTTTAATTTTGAGCTCGGTCTCGAACTTTTTTAACGAGTTTCTTAATTGAGCTTTCCGAGTTCGAGCTCGAGTTTTATTAACGAGCTTCTTAATCGAGCTTTTCGAGTTCGAGCTTAAATTAGGCTCGTTATTAAATCGAACGAGCCTTTCACGAGTCGAGCTCGAATCGAGCTCGATTATAATATTTAATTCTCGAGCCGAGCTCGAATCAAATATTAGAGCTCGAGTCGAGCTCGAGCTTCCAAACTTTTTTAATAAACGAGCTTGAGCTTTACAAATCTCGGCTCGGCTCGGCTCGATTACACCCCTAGCCATGTGCAAGTGAAGATGCGCTGTCCATGTGAAGTGGAATTGAAGTGCAGTCCGCTTGAGTGAGCGTAAGTGGCGGGCCAGCGTGAGTGGCGGGCCATTGCGTGGTGGTTGGTGAAGATTGGTCCATGCGAAGAGGTCCATGTGAAGAGGTTTTGAAGCTGGCCCATGTGCGTGAATTTGTGGAGTGCGGGCCGGTCCACGTGCTTAGTCTGGTGGGCGGTCCCGTGTGCTTGGTCTGGTCCATGTGCGGGAATGGGCCGTCTAAAGTGAAGTGGATTGAATATTTTCCTCATTTTAGCCCGACTTGAATACCATTTAGCAGACTTGCTCTCTTTTGTACCAAATAAGACAGTTTCTGGGGATTTTCTCCAAAATATTATTTTACATACTTTTCTGCAAAATAATATTAAAAACACTAAATTAAGCAAAAATTATATAAATATTTATCAATAATATTAATATAAATTAGACTAATTTATGCTCTACCACATTAGACAGCCTGATTTTTAATTTTCATTTGTATTTCAATCATCTCAATTATTCATTTAATATGATTGTGTTTAAATTTTAAATTACAAACTAAATTACTCTATTCACTATTTTAGAAATTTTATTAATTTAAGCTCTTTAATTTTGCCTAATATAAAATTATTTTTTCTTTTAATTATTTACTTATCTAGTAATTAATAATGATCATTGTATATACAACGAACGATTGTATCTGATAGTGGCAAATGCATTATAAGATCGCAAAAGTTTTTCTATTTCATGTAATGAAACCAAATCATGGAGAAAATGTAAAGAAAAGACAAAGCCATTTAAAATTGTTGGAGCTAAATAGATCAAACATAAACTGACATTAATGAAGTAGAAAGGAAGACAATATAGACATGAAAGAAAATAGACTCACAGCTGCCGGAAGAAAACTCTTTTCTCTTGTATTTCAAAACACACTTACATACATCATCATCAGAACATCTTTTTGCTTTACATATATATATATATATATATATATATATATATATATATATATATATATATATATATATGTATATATATATATATATATTTACAGAGATATTACAAGGGTTTCAGAAAATTTTAGGTGACAAAATTATAGTTTTTACATTTGTCAACAAAAGAGTGGCTTGATAAGATACCATTAAAGTTCTCTAGAATTAACTACAACTATACTTAATTAATTTACTAAATATTCTGGAACCTTCATTGATAAAACTCTCAATTCTAACACTCCTCCTTGAGAGTTTTTTTAGAAACTACCAACTTGCTTCTCAAACATTCAAACCTGTTTTTTGAAAGTGCCTTGGAGAGGATATCAGCAACCTGCATCTCAGATTTGCAATGCACTAGCTTCACTTCTTGATTTCTTTCAGCTTCTCTGATTGCATGATACTTGACTAAGATGTGTTTGGTCCTACCATGTTGCACTGGATTGTTAGCAATGGCAATAGCTGACTTGTTTTCACACCACAGTTGTAACGACCCTAAAATCGGACCGCTACCGGCGCTAGGATCCAGGTCGGCATAAGGCCTCCGGGACCCGTAGCAAGCATGACATTTATCCTGTAAACCTGTTTAATCCCATACATGATCAACACATACATAATAACTTTGAACTTTTCCTTACATTCATTCATTCATTCTTTCATTCATTCATCAAACTCAACCTGTGCATGCACAATACATAGACATAAACATTAACTCCTCTTTGGAGCCTCATCATAGCCCCAATGGGGTGACATCACATAAATTGAGTTTGGTTACATAAACATCAATAAAATCATGTACTCAAAGGGATTAACAACATTACACTATAGTCAAGCACAACTCTAAACTTCCATAAGCATCATTACATCACATTTCTATATCATACTTTTACATAACTGTACTCAACATAACATATCATCATTTATCATGTCCACACTAGCTATTACAAGACCATGACTTCATTACTCTTGCTGACCTCCTGGTATACCCTATACCTGCATACCTGGGGGTTAAGGGAGAGGGGTGAGCTACTAGAGCCCAGTGAGCAGAATAATAAAACATAGCATTTAAAACATATGATATCATGGAATGCATCACAGCACAAACATTTCACATCAAGGATGAACTTGTCACCACTTAGCCCTCCATACAGTCTAATCATGCCAGGGGCGTAGTGCAGGCACACCTGGACTTCCATAGCATATCATACATATTCAGTCATGCCGGGGGTGTAGTGCAGGCTCACCCGGACTTCCATAGTCTGTCATACTATATGAGGGCTAATGGATCATTCAACATTCATCCACATCAACAACATAAAGTGCAATGCGACATATTCATGAATTCTAATGCAAACACCCTAGTATATCTCATGGCATTCATGATGCGTGAATCATGCTAAAACATTCATTATTTATTTTGAAATCATAGAGAGTTATTCCACTCACCTCTGGCTAGCTCTGACAAGACTCGAAAGCAGCTATCTCACTGCTGGGGTCCTCGGTTCCTCGGGTCCGAACCTACACAGGTGGACTCAATTGAGGGACCTAACAAACATAAACATAACTCTAAACTACTCCCCAAAAACCCCCCTAGAACATCATGAAACAATCATAGAAAACATGTAAAGGAGGGCTGGACAGGGCACTTTTGGCGGCAGATTTGGCGGCCGAAAGTCCCTCCAGAGCCGAAAGTCAGGCAGGTTCGGCGGCACCTTCGGCGGCCGAAGCTCCCAGACAGAGACGAAACTCATACATGTTCGGGGGCACCTTCGGCGGCCGAAAGTCCCTTCCAGAGCCGAAAGTCATCTTTCGGGGGCAGGGTTCGGCAGCCGATTCATGCTACCACAGGTAGGTTCGGCGACCGAAAGAACCTTCGGCTGCCAAACCTGATTTCTCCCAGAAGGGCAAAAACTCAGCTCAACATGCATAAACGCCTCCCAACTCATTTAATCATGCATTTTCCTATTCTACAACATGCATACTCAAGCATACAAGCTCCTAGGGGCTCCAAACTATCCTAAGCCCCATCTACAACACATCAAACAAGCACATACAAGCCACATTGTCCATGAACACATCAAAAACCCATAAACTCAACATAAACCTATACATGCATTTCTACCCTAAAAACTTTATAAAACTTACTTAAAAAATGAAAGGAACTATGGATCTACTCTTACCTCTTGTAGAACGAGAGGAGATCTGACTCGGAGATGGGAGAGATCCGCTCTTTGGTCTCCAAGTTTTCAAAACTTGCTCTTTTTGCTCTAAACTCTTCAAATCAATATAAAGCTTGTTAAAACATGAAAGATCGGAGGGAAAACAGCAAAAACGAACCAAAGGAGAGCATGAACTCACCGTGGCCGAAAATGGGGAGAAAACTCGCCCGTTTCGGCCATGGAGCTCTTATCTAGGGTTGGCAGACCACCTTTCGGCAGCCGAACGTGCCCCCACATCTCATGCAAGTTCGGCGGCCGAACATGAGGTTCGACGGCCGAACCTTTGAGACTTGCGGAAGCCTAACTTGCCCCCCTAAACCATCCCACGTTCGGCGGCCGAACTTGAGGTTCGGCGGCCGAACCTGGAAATGCCTCCTTGGTCTTTTTCATTCAAAACTCAATTTCCTTTTTAATTAAAATCATAAAATACATTAAACATTTCATGAAAACATGGTTTTTCCCTTCTAGAGGTTTTCGACATCCGAGATTCCACCGGACGGTAGGAATTCCGATACCGAAGTCTAACCGGGTATTACATTCTTCCCCCCTTAAGAACATTCGTCCTCGAATATTCACCAAACAACACACAGCATGGCATACACATGGTCATACAAAGCATAAAACATAAACATTCATACAAAACACATAAAACTCACCTTAAAAGAGATGAGGATATTGCTGGAGCATGGACTCCCGTGTCTCCTAGGTACACTCTTCGATGTTGTGGTGATTCCAAAGGACTTTCACCATCGGGATTTCTTTGTTCCTTAGCTTTCTGATCTGGGTGTCTAGGATCCGTACCGGCTGCTCAACATAGGTGAGATCCTCTTGGATCTCCATATCAGGCTCACTAAGAACCTTGCCCGGATCTGACACGAACTTTCTTAACATAGAAACATGGAAAACCGGATGGATTCTCTCCATTGAAGTAGGCAAGTCCAGCTTGTACGATACATTCCCAATCTTTTGCAAGACTTCAAAGGGTCCGATGTACCGTGGAGCCAGCTTACCTTTCTTCCCGAACCGAATCACCCCTTTCATTGGAGACACCTTGAGCAATACCAAATCCCCCTCCTGAAACTCTACTTGCCTTCTGCGAACATCTGCATAACTCTTCTGCCTGCTTGTAGCAGTCTTGATCCTTTCTCTGATTATGGGCACCACTCTGCTGGTAATCTCTACTAGCTCAGGCCCTGCCAAGGCCTTTTCTCCTACTTCTTCCCAACAGACAGGCGACCTGCACTTCCTTCCATATAAAGCTTCATATGGGGCCATCCCTATGCTGGCATGATGGCTGTTATTGTAGGCAAACTCCACTAAAGGTAGATGCTGCCTCCAAGAACCGCCAAAATCCAACACACACATTCTGAGCATATCTTCTATTGTCTGGATGGTCCTTTCTGATTGTCCGTCCATCTGAGGATGGAAAGCAGTGCTAAAGTCCAACCTGGTACCCATAGCATTCTGCAGACTCCGCCAAAACCTGGAGGTGAACTGGGATCCTCTATCAGACACTATTGAAACAGGAACCCCATGCAGCCTGACGATCTCATCAACATACACCTGCGCCAACTTGTCCACAGAATAGCCACTCCTGACAGGGATGAAGTGAGCAGATTTGGTGAGTCTGTCCACAATCACCCATATGGAGTCCAATCTGTTAGATGTCGCCGGTAGTGTAACGACCCGAAAATCGAACTGCTACCGGTGCTAGGATCCAGATCGGCTTAAGGCCGCCGAGACCCGTAGCAAGCCTGACATGTAACCTGTAAACCTGTTTAATCCCATACATGATCAACAATCATACATAAAAATTTAAAACTTTTCTTTCATACATTCTATCATACACCAAACTCAACCTGTGCATGCACTGAACATAGTCATAATCATAAACTTGACCCCTCTGTGGGATCTCATCAATGCCCCCAATGGGTGGCATAACAAGTGTTGAGTTGGCTAAACATAGTCATCAATAAACATTAAGATCATGTATCAAAAAGGGATTACAATATACTATGGTCAAGCACACTTCTAACCTTAATATCGTTACATTACATATCTATACATCATTATACAATCTGTCATGTCCACATTCTAACTATTACATACATAAGACTTCATTACTCTTCTTGACTTCTCTGTCTAACCCGTACCTGCAAACCTGGGGAATTTGGGAGAGGGGTGAGCTACTAGAGCCCAGTGAGCAGAATCATAAAGCATTTAAAACACATGCTATCATGGAATGCATCACATCACAATTAATCATATCAAGGATGAACTTGTCACCATTTAGCCCTCTACATATTCCAATCATGCTAGGGGCGTAGTGCAGGCCACACCTGGTCTTTCTCTTATACATAACATAACATAACATACATAATCCATGGTGCCGGGGGCGTAGTGCAGGCCACGTCCGGTCTTTCTCTTACATAGTGCCAGGGGCGTAGTGCAGGCCACACCTGGACTTCCATACCATATCATCATGTCATAACATATGAGGGCTAATGGATCATTCAACATCCATCCACATCAACAACATATTATGCAATGCAACATATTCGTGATTTCTAATGCAAACAACCTAAAATATCACATGGCATCCGTGATGCATGAACATGCTCAAAACTGATTTATTTACTTAAGAGCATAAGAGTTATTCCACTCACCTCTGGCTAGCTCTGACACTGACTGAAGCAACTGACTCACTGCTGGGGTCCTCGGTTCCTCGGGTCTGAACCTACACAGGTGGACTCAAATGAGGGACCAAACAACTAGAACATCACTCTAAAAACATCCCCCAAAAACCCCCTAAAACATCATGAAACAACTATAGAAGAACATGCAAAGGAGGCCTGGACAGGGCACTTTCGGCGGCAGGTTCGGCGGCCGAAAGTCCCTCCAGAGCCGAAAGTCAGGCAGGTTCGGCGGCACCTTCGGCGGCCGAAACTCCCAGACAGAGGCGAAACTCATGCATGTTCGGCGGCACTTTCGGCGGCCAAAACTCCCAGACAGAGACGAAAGTCTCCTTTCGAGGGCAAGCTTCGGCAGCCGAAGGCTGCCTCCACAAGAGGGTTCGGCGGCCGAAAGTCCCTTCGGCTGCCGAACCTGGTTTCTCCCAAAGGGCAGAAACTTGGTTCAAACATGCACAAATGCCTCCAAACTCAAACCATCATGCATTTAGCTCAACCAAAACATGCATACAAGCTCCTAGGGGTCTCAAACTACCTTAAACCCCAACTACAACACATCAAACGCACATTACAAGCCACATTGCTCAAAAACTCATCAAAAACTCATAAACTCAACATAAACTTACTCATGCATTTTCTACCCCAAGAACTTCATAAAACTTACTTAAAACATAATATAAGCTAGAGATCGACTCTTACCTCTTGAAGATCGAGAGTAGAGGCGACCAAACTTGGAGTTGGGAGAGATTTGAGTTCTTGAACCTCAAAGCTCCAAAATTTTGCTCAAAAGCTCAAATCTTCAAAACAAAGTTAAAACAAATGAAAAACTTGAAAGATCTAGAGGAAAAACATCAAAGATCGGTGAGGGACGGCGGAGAGCTCACCTTGGCCGAAAATGGGGAAAAAGCTCGCCCGTTTTCGGCTAAGGGACCCTTTTATAATGGCTGGCCAGGCCACGTTCGGGGGCCGAACGTGCCTCCGCATGCATGCTATGTTCGGCGGCCGAACTTGAGGTTCGGCGGCCGAACTTGAGGTTCGGCGGCCGAACTTGGACTTCCCTCACTTATGCCTTCGGGGGCCTAAGGCACACCCGAAATGCATGCATGTTCGGCGATCAAACTTTGAGTTTCGGCGGCCGAACCTGAGTTTTCCTCCAAAGTTATTTTCATTCAAAAACTCATTTTCTCTTTACTTAAAATCATCAAAAACATTAAAACATTTCATGAAAACATGGTTTTACCCTTCTAGAGGTCTCCGACATCCGAGATTCCACCGGACGGTAGGAATTCCAATACCGGAGTCTAGCCGGGTATTACATTCTCCCCCCCTTAAGAACATTCGTCCCTGAATGTTCCTCAACTAACACATAGCATGGCATACACATATCAAACATGCAAAGCACATAAAACTCACAGGGAACTAACCTCAGAAAAGATAAGGGTATTGCTGGAGCATGGACTCCCGTGTCTCCCAGGTGCACTCTTCCATATTGTGGTGGTTCCATAGGACTTTCACCATCGGGATTTCCTTGTTTCTTAGCTTTCTGATCTGGGTGTCTATGATCCGCACTGGCTGCTCAACATAGGTGAGATCCTCTTGGATCTCCACATCAGGCTCACTAAGAACCTTGCCTGTATCTGACACAAATTTCCTCAACATTGAAACATGGAAAACCGGATGGATTCTTGCCATTGAAGCAGGCAAATCTAGCTTGTACGACACATTCCTAATCTTCTGCAAGATTTCAAAGGGTCCGATGTATCGTGGGGCTAGTTTACCTTTCTTCCCAAAGTGAACCACTCCTTTCATTGGAGACACCTTGAGCAATACCAGATCCCCCTCCTGAAACTCTACCTGTCTTCTGTGGATGTCTGCATAACTCTTCTGTCTGCTTGCAGCAGTCTTGATTCTCTCTCTGATTATGGGTACCACCCTGCTGGTGATCTCTACTAGCTCAGGCCCTGCCAAGGCCTTTTCTCCAACTTCCTCCCAGCAGACAGGTGACCTGCACTTCCTCCCATATAAAGCTTCATATGGAGCCATCCCAATGCTAGCATGATGGCTGTTATTGTAGGCAAACTCCACCAAAGGTAGATGCTGCCTCCAAGAACCGCCAAAGTCCAGCACACACATTCTAAGCATATCCTCGATAGTCTGGATGGTCCTTTCGGACTGTCCGTCCGTCTGGGGGTGGAAGGCAGTACTGAAATCCAACCTGGTACCCATGGCATTCTGCAGACTCTGCCAAAACCTGGAGGTGAACTGGGGCCCTCTATCTGACACTATCGAAACAGGAACCCCATGCAGCCTGACGATCTCATCCACATATACCTGCGCCAACTTGTCCACAGAGTAGCCACTCCTGACAGGGATGAAGTGAGCAGATTTGGTGAGTCTGTCCACAATCACCCATATGGAGTCCAATCTGTTGGACGCCGCCGGTAACCCCACTACGAAGTCCATAGCTATATTCTCCCATTTTCACTCTGGAATAGGTAGCGGGTTAAGCATTCCAGCCAGCTTCTGATGTTCCAGCTTCACCCTCTGACACACTTCACAGGCTGACACAAACTGTGCCACTTCTTTCTTCATCGCTGGCCACCAATAAACTTTCTTCAAATCTTGATACATCTTGGTGGCTCCGGGGTGAACGCTGTATCTTGCATTATGAGCCTCCCTCATAATGTCTCCTTTTAGCCCTATGTCATCTGGTACACACAATCGACTCCCATAGCGGAGGATCCCCTTACTGTCAAATCTGAACTCACTGTCCTTGCCTGACTGAACAGTCCTGGCAATCTTCACTAACTCTGGGTCCTTATGCTGTTTCTGAGCCACTTGCTCCAGAAACACAGGTGTCACTCTCATCTGGGCCACTAAAGCACCGGTACCAGACAACTCCAGCTGTAGACCTTCATCAATGAGCTTGTAAAACTCCTTCACCACTGGTCTCCTCTCTGCCGTGACGTGGGATAGACTGCCTAGTGACTTCCGGCTTATGGCGTCTGTGTAATACCCGGCTAGATTCAGACATCGGAATTTCTACTGTCCGGTGGAATTCGAGGATGTCAGAGGTCTCTGGAAGGGGAAGAGAATGTTTTCGTAAATGATTTCAAGTGTTTTAAAGGGTTAGAGTGAAAAAGGATTGAGTTTGGAAGAGAAAAGGCCAAGGAGGCATTCTGCCATGTTCGGCCGCCGAAGGTAAAGTTCGGCCGCCGAAAGTGCCCAATGTTCGGCCCCCGAAGTTCAAGTTCGGCCCCCGAATGTTGCATGGTTTTGCATGCGATTCGGCAACCGAAGTTGAGCTGGTCAGCCAGCTATTGTGCACTCTTCCGTCGGTGAAATGGCCAGGTGTTGCGTCCAAATCACAGACAGAGGATTTGGCCACGTCTCTCATGACTCATCTATAGGGTTTTATCACCCCATGCACAGGTTTGGTGTCTTTCAAGTGAGTTTGAAGGTTTTGGGTCAAAAAGAGAGGGTTGGTGGTTTGGAGCTTGGGCGAGGTGTTGGTCCATAGATCAGCTTTTCGGTTGTTCCTCTTCTGGTTTTAGAAGGTAAGGGAAGGTTTTGAACTTCTTTTACTGATTTATACAACTTTTAAAGAGGTTAAGGGTAGAGTTGCATCTATAGGGTTTCAAGTTTAGTTGTTAATGTTTTATTGGTGTAAGCATGATTATGTGTATGTTTATTGGTTGTGTTGGGGTTGGTAGGTAGTTGTAGACCCCTTGAAGCATATACTGAAGTATATGTGAGTTGAGGGAGGAGTTATGCATGTTTTGAGCGTTAGAAATGGATGAAGGAGGGAGGTTGCCGACGGGGCTGAGTTCTGGATGAACTCAGGTTCGGCAGCCGAAGGAGGATTCGGCCGCCGAACATGCCAGACGTTCGTCTCTGGAGGAGACATTCGGCCGCCGAAGGTGCTGCCGAAGGTGCCCTGTCCAGCCTTCCTTTGCTTGTTTTGCATGTGTAATACCCGGCTAGAGTCCGGCACCGGAATTCTTGTCATCCGGTGGACTCCGGGATGTCGGAATCCTCTAGAGGGTAGGAGATATGAGTTTCTCACGAATGTTGTGTGGTTTATTGTGTTACAGGTAAATGGAACCAAGTTTTGAGTTGAAATGAACCAAGGCAGAGGAGCCAAGTTCGGCCGCCGAAGATAAGTTCGGCCGCCGAAAGTGCCCAATATTCGGCTTCCGAATTCAGGTTCGGCCCCGAATGTTGCATGGTTTTGCATGCGATTCGGCAGCCGAAGCTGAGTTGCTTAGCCAGCAGTTTTGTATCCCTTAGTCAGCATTTTGGACAGGTGTTATCACCAGATCATGTCCAGAAGTTGGTCACAGCTCCCATGCTTTATCTGCATGCGTTGAGCTGCTCAGGCTAAGGGTTTCACAGGTGTGGAAAGTTTTGAAGGGAACAAACTTAGTTTTGAATGTTTTGAAGCAAAAAGCTCCGTTTGTGCGAGTTTGAGAGTTTGAGAAGAGTTGGTCCGTTTTCCTTAGTTCAGAGTGTTCAGCTTCTTGTTACAGGAGGTAAGTAATGCTCTTGAACCTGTTTATGTGTTTTCTGAAGGTTTTATGGAAGTTAAGGGAGAGAGATGCATGTTTAAGTGAGAAGTAGTGGTTTTGATGAGTTATGCATGTATACATGTTTCTGTGTTATGTTTGATTTGTTGTTTGGGGTTATTAGATAGTTTTGGACCCCTGTGATCATATACGTGAGTATATGTGTGTTGAGGAGTTGGAGTATATATGGTTTGAGTGGTTGAAGGGAAGGAGAAGATGGTTTGCCGTTGAAGCTGAGTTCTGGATGAACTCAGGTTCGGCAGCCGAAGGTTCATTCGGCCGCCGAACCTCTTGCATGGTGGCTTGGCTGCCACAGCCTGTTTTGCATGTTCGGCTCTGTTTGGGGGATTCGGCCGCCGAAGGTGCCGCCGAAGGTGCTTGAGTTTCGTCTCTGGAGAGGACTTTCGGCCGCCGAACCTGCCGCCGAAAGTGTCCTGTCCAGCTTTCTTTTGCATGCTTTGCATGGATAGTTGAGTGAGTTTAAGGGATTCTTGGGGAAGTTTAAGAGAGTTATTTCTACGCTTGTTTGGTCCCTCATTTGAGTCCATCTGTATAGGTACAGACCAGAGGAACCAGAGAGAGCAGCAGTGAGTACTGCTCCAGAGGTTCAGAGCCTGCAGAGTCAGTCAGTCCAGATAGCCAGAGGTGAGTGGAACTAAACTTAACTCTTTTACTTGCACAATGGAATGTTTTAGCATATCTCATGCATCATGATTATGCCATAGGGTGATTGCATTAGTATTCACGAATATGTTGCATTGCATCGTTATTTGGTGATGTGAGTGAATGCTGAATGATCCAATAGTCTCAGACAGGAAGTCCAGGAGCCTTTGACTACGCCCTGGCAGGTATAGCGAAGTCCAGGAGCCTTTGACTACGCCCTGGCAGGTATAGCAAAGTCCAGGAGCCTTTGACTACGCCCTGGCAATGGTAAGTACAGAGGTGTTATATACACATATACATATATGACAGGAAGACCAGGTGCTCGATTCTACGCCCTGGCACAGAGTTACTGGGACTATGTGGTGACAGGTTTACTCTTGATGTGGCTTGTCTGTGATATGGTGCATTCCATGAGATCATATTTTACTGAGATGTTTTACTGTTCTACTCACTGGGCTATAGAGCTCATCCCACTCCCTTAACCCCAGTTTTGCAGGTTCAGTGTACAGTGTACAGGGACAGTCCAGCAGAGTACAGGAAAAGTAAAGAGATCTGTAATAGCTTAGAGTGGACATGTAATATTAAAGAGATGTAATAGTTGTTGCTTGACCTAGTGATGTATGTTTTGTCATGATCTAGATATGTATATATGTTTTCCTGTATGTGAAAAACCAGGCTTAACAGGTATGAGTTAACCCATCTAGAGCAAGCTCTAGTCAGGGATACAGAGTACAGAGTACATGAGTACAGAGTACAGAGATAGTGCATGCACAGGTTAAGCCTTGGTTCAGAAAAGAGTTTTATTTTCACAGAAAATGTATGATCATGTATGAGGTTTACAGGTACACAGAGAGTATAGCAGGCTTGCTACGGGTTCTGGCGGCCTTAAGCCGACCTGAATCCTAGCGCCGGTGACGGTCCATTTTGGGGTCGTTACAGATTGGTATCAGAGCCCTAGGTTCACATGATCGGACCTATAAGACAGTGTTGGGCTCAGACAGGTTAGAAGTGGTCAAGCACAATAGGAAATCATGTCCACTAGGATAGGGTCTTGAGTCCTATCTGCTATGATATGCCATGAGTGTTGTATGTGTATGATTGATATGTGATGTTTATGTGCTAAAGTGGTATGTTATATGTTGTGTTTCC